>NC_056730.1:1044375682-1044628182 GCF_019279795.1 Protopterus annectens | reverse complement strand
CAAGGTGAGGAGTTATTCCAGTGAGTGCAGTTTGATTTAAACTCCATGCATCAAGCAGCATAACCTTCAATTTGTCTGTGGTGGATACTTTTACATTGGGAATTTATTTTGACATTACCCAAAAAGGCCACTATGGGGGAGGCAAACACCTTCATATAGTACAGTGAGGTACGTCTCCAGTCATTCACTGCAACATGGACTATGACAGAGTCATAATGGTACTTGTTGTTGAGAGACTTGAGAGTGCACATGATCTGATGGACCCTGGCATCTGTCAGGTAGCTGACTGTGACCTTGTCCTTGTCCTTGTCCATCCTGGTGAGGGAGACAGCTGTGTGTCTCACTGTGGAGTTGCTTAGAAGCAAGACATTTGTATTTTTTTTTTTGGTGTTTTGCCTGAGGGGCTTATTGGCTGAGACACTGGTGTGTGTATTATTATGTGTAGTGGAGTCTGTTGGGTCTGCACTGTGTGCAGTAGGTTTGCCCCCGGGAGGTCTCTGATCTTTAGTTAGGTTTCTAGAGAATACTACACATATGTGGGTTTATGTGTTGTGAGTTTATAAGCAACAGGTGAATTGTGTGCTGACAACATGTTTGATATCTGGTTTGTTATGTGAGAACTGGATCCAAATTCATAGTACAGATACAGCTCAAACATGTTGTATTAGTTTGTTTTAGCAGTAACTGGTTGTCAGTATACAAAAGGCAATTGCTCTGTTGCCTCAGGACATCCATGTCCATCAGGCTGTTGGAGACATGGTGGGAAACTGTTTGTCCATTACAGAAGGTGTATATTGTAATAAGTAGTGGGGAGTGGGCTAGAGGGACCAGGATTTGGTATAAGACTAACAAAATGCCTATTCTGTGGTGGGCTGCTGCTAAAAAAATGGGTCAATGTTTCACAATGCACACCTGAGTTGCTTGCAGGGCAGCAGTGCAAACTCTGAGCAGCTATGCTAAACTGATTGCAAACACCCCAAAACACCACAGTGGAATACAAGGGAAGTTAAAACTACTTTAAATAACTAAAACAAGGGGAATGCCAACAGAGAGCCTTGTTCAAGCAATCCCCAAGTCAAATGGGTTCTTGGCTGCACAGTTCTGCCACAAGGGTGCAGGGAGGCCTTCTTAATGTAAGAGGGCTGGTTAAAGTGCTCTAGTGATACCAAACAGTGTAGATTCAGCAAGCCTGAATCGAGCCTATGCTACAAAATGCAGAAGCCCTAGAAATCCAAAATGCAGAAAATCAGAATCACAACAGAAGATCAAGCATTATAAATAAAGCAGCAATCCAGTAAAATACTCCAACAAGAGTGTAGACTACAAATCTTCATAGTGTGAAAGAAGTGATCTGGAACACAAGTGCTTAAACCAGAACTAAAATAATTTGAAAGTAACAGACACAATAACCCTGCAAACAGCAAATCCCAGCTTAGAAGGATGTAAGCTATCCTCCCCAGCCACAGCAGTCTACACCAGAACCTTCCTTATGTAAAATAACTGATTTGGAGGCAAGTGCTTAAACCATAACAAAGAGACTTAGAACAAAAGCAACAACAAGCATTCAAATAGCAAAGTCCAGCTCAGAAGGGCAGAGGCTAACCTCCCCTCTCACCAGAGTGTAGAGTAGACTACAAACTTTCATAATGTAAGACAACTGGTTTGAAGCCCAAGTGCTTAAGTATTGGTGTCACTCAAAGGGGATCCAATGCCTGTCAGCCTGGGATGACATGCTCAACAAGAAACAATGCTTGCACCTGCCACCCCTGGGCTTTCGGATATTGGCAATAGCTCTTGCTACCCCCATAGTGCCTTTTTTAGGCAAGGCTCAAAAGACAAACCCTCCTCCATAGGTATCACAAGGGATAAGAAACTAACAGTAATGCTACTCAACGCCAGAAGTCTAAACCTCAAGATGCATGCACTCGAAACTCTCCTTAGCATGGAGAACATCGATATCTGTGCAGTAACAGAAAGCTGGTTCAAGGCTCCTGAGAGCACCCCAGCACTACCAGGTTATACCTCATACCATGCTTTTTGGCCCCAAAACTTGGACCGAACCACAAAAGGAGGGGGAGTATCAATGTTCATCAAAGATACCCACACCTCCAGGTTGGTGACACAGCACGAAGCATCAGAAACTATCCATGTGCAACTAACAGTGAGTAAAACTGCCTTCCAGTTTACAGCCTGCTACAGACCACCCTCCCAAACCCAGGAACCCCACTCGGCCTTCCTGAGAACACTGGAAAATATGAAGGTCTCTCCAAACACCATTATATTGGGCAACTTCAACTACCCAAACATAGACTGGGAGCATTACTCTAGCTCCAACACCCTAGCCCAAAGGTTCCTAGAATTTATAAACTCAAATGCTATGGAACAACTTGTTACCACTCCCACAAGAGGGGAAGACATACTGGACCTGATCATCACCGACATGGCGACTCTATGCTCCAGACCAGAAGTGTATCCCTCACTGGTAAGATCAGACCATAAACTAATCTCACTGGATATTCACATCCCGACCCCACCCCCTGCCCAGAAAACCACAGTGAAAAACTTCTCTAAAGCAAATTTCACACTCCCCAAAACCAAGGTGGAATCCTTCAAAGCCCCCGGGCCTGTGGAAAATACGGCCCAGACCACAGAATCCTTTATAAACGCATTCTATGAACACCTTCAGGAATGCATGGATCATGCAATCCCAAATAAAACCAAGACCCAATCCTCCAAAGGCAGACATCCTGTCTGGTGGACCCCAGCCACTATACAATAGAAGGAGGAAGCTACTACATGATAGAGCAAAATCCCAAAAAGGGAAGGCATCTCTGATCAGTATTAGCAAAAAACTACGGGCACTCATAAAATCATCTAAGGCCAGCTTTGAGAGAAAAATTGCACAGGAAACTAAGGATAATCACAAGGCTTTCTTTAGTTATGTTAGGAACCTGGGTGGGAATTCCCAGATATGCTCAGAATTAGTCCAAAATGACAAAAAATACACCGAACCCACAGACATTGCCAACATCCTAGCTGACAGGTTCAGCGCAAACTTCTCCCCCACTCCTCACCAAAACGGCAAATATCTATCCCAGCAGAGTGCTGCCCCCCCTGACATCTCAGATGCTCAGGTAAGAGCCGCCCTCTCCAAAGCAAAAAACACAGCATCAATGGGACCAGACGGTGTCCCGGCTGCCCTACATGAACTCCAAGAAGAGCTAAACCCAAACATAAAACCACTGTTCAATCTCAGCCTTACTACAGGATATGTACCCAAAGAGTGGCGTACAGCAACAGTGGTCCCTCTCCACAAAGGTGGTGCCTCAACGGATCCTGGAAACTATTGCCCCATAAGCCTGACTAGCTTGGTCTGCAAAGCTAATGGAAAGGATCCTCATGGACCTCATAAATAAAGATATTGGGGACCTACAGACACTGGATCCTACCCAGTTTGGCTTTGTTAAGGGCAGATCCTGCCTCTTAAACCTGGTTGATTTCTTTGAAACAGTCACCAAGACCATTGACGAGGGGAAGGTGGTCCACACAGCCTACCTGGACCTCACAAAAGCCTTCGATACAATACCACACTCGGGCATTATAGATAAGCTCACCAGCTTAAATATAAACCCCTATGTCACTAGATGGTTTGCAAACTGGCTCAAGGACAGAACCCACATGGTTAGAATTGCTGGAGCCATGTCAGACTCCAAACCAGTTACAAGTGGCATCCCACAAGGCTCAGTCCTGGGACCTCTCTTGTTCGGTATATATTTCTCAGAGGTACAGGCCAACATGGAAGGACTGTGGCTGACCAAGTTCGCAGATGACTGCAAACTGGGCACCATAATCGACTCTCCAGCCAACACAAGCATCCTCCAAAAGGGCCTCATAGAAACAGACAAATGGTGCCAGAGCCATGGCCTCAAGCTAAATGCCAAAAAGTGTATAGTCATCCCCTTTGTCAAAAACAAAGTGCCCACAAATTACCACATAGGTGGTAATCCATTAAGTACAGAAGAAGTCATTAGGGACCTGGGGACCCAAGTTGATAGCATTCTCTCATCTGACAGCCATGTGGCCAAAGTGGTTAGAAGAACATTTTATATAGCCCACCTAGTCATGAAGGGATTCACATCTAGATCAGGGGAGGTCATCGTGCCTCTTTACTCATCCCTCATCAGGCCCATAATTGAGTACAATGCCCCTTTTGGAATGTACCTTACCAGACACCTGCAGCAACTGGAAAGACCCCAAAAGTACCTCACCAAGAGGATCAAAGGGCTCAAACAGATGCCATATGCTGCCCGGTTAAAGAAACTCCAGCTCTACTCAGTGGCATACCACCTGCTCAGAGGCGATCTGTGCCTGATGTATAAAGCCATGTCCAACCCGGAATTAATGGACATGCTGCACCTCAGAAAATCCAAATCCCATCGAGGTACGCACTCGAGAGTCTTGAACCTCGGCACTGAAATAAATAGGACATGCTGGAGGGACAGATTCATAACCCAGAGGCTCCCTTCACTCTGGAATAAAATCCCAGTCCAGGTTAGGCAGAGTCCCTCATTGACTCTCTTCAAGAGGAATCTTGATGAATGGATGGGAGATCGTAGGTTTACCCCGGGTATCACTTCTGTGTCACTGTTAGACAGAGGCACAGTATACTAACCTCGAAAAAGGGCATAGCAAAATTAATTTAAAATGGGTGGCAAAAGCGAAACACACTCTGGCTAGGCTTATAAATGCCCTAGGGCAGATAGCCTAGTATGAACCTATGAACCTGTGAACCTATGCGTAAACCAAAAGTAATATGCCTAGAATCAGTTACAATGTAATGCGACACCAGACAGATCACAATGACATGTCTATTAATCTTCTCAAATACATCACGTTATGGTTAGTAGGTCCTGTGTTACCTTGATGAAAAAGCCCTGTGATCTGTCCAGCTGCTTCATGTGTCTGGTGAGGTTCATGCAAAAGATTGTGTTATACTGTATTACTGTTCTGATGAGTTTCACTACAGTGCTGTCATACAATTTTGAGATCATCATGTGATGGCATGTCTTATGATGTGCACTATACATATGCACTGGAAAACATTAAAAAGAAAGGTTATAAAGTAATGACACACATTGCAGTTCTTGTCTTCAAAAAATGTACAAGAGAATACACTAGAAAGTACTGCTTTGATTATGCTATGCACTGTGTCATTTGGCAAGGCAAATATAACTGACAGATACAATTATCAGTTCAATAACACAAATGTAGGCACTAATGTAGCTATGCAGCCTGTGCACCAGACACACAGCTTTTGTATCCCAGAATCCAAAAGAGAAAACAGGGATATGGCACAGTTATCTTCACTTGCACAGGGTGCTGAGGGGATGCAGGAGGCTAGGCTGACACAGGAGGTCGATGAGTGTGTGTGTGTGTGTGTGTGTGTGTGTGTGTGTGTGGGGGGGGGGGAGAAAATGAAGCAAGCAGGCTGTGCATGTGTCTTTAGGGGTTTTCCATTTGAAAGTGGTGTAGGAGAGTCTGCATGAACACAGCCATGCTCAGTGCTAGCTCTTCATCTTTGATTGTTGGACAGGTGTGTGTTGTGCATGGTAGATGTGGCAGTTCATAGTTGTTGCCCCTCAACCACGGGAACTGGCTCTGCCAAAAGTTGCACTGGCACTTCCATGGCCAAGGTCAGATGAAATGCTGCTACCTGAGAGTGACCAATGTCTGCTGGATGTGCTGACTTCATGGGAATGCCCAGAACCCTATGGCCTGCCACATCTAGGTGTGGACAGCACACTCCCTGATAGACCAGCGGCAGTTCTGCCTCTACAGGAGCGTGAACGGGAATGACCATGTTGGCTCTCAGCAGATGTTGTGGCTGACCTACGCCTATAAGCACACCATTCCCCTCCCAGCAGATGTTCCAACACAGACACTGCTCGTTTCATGGGAAAAGCCCCTTGGTCCATCACAGACACCCCTCATTCCAACATGTCATTTATCCGATTCAGGGAATCAGCAACATGGTGGAGGCAGTCACTCATGTCAGATTGTGTCACATTCATAACCCTGAGCATTAGTCTGGAGCACATTTCTGAATGTGCCTGTGCTTCCATGATGGCCCTAAACATACATTGAGTGACACAGGAAGAGACACTTGCGGCAGGTGGAGGAAGGACAGCAGTCCCTCTCTGAGCACCCCTATCAAGCCTCCTGTGTGCCACCTCGCCAACACTTTGGCTATGGCCAGATTTAGCAGGCACTGAAGCCACAGTAGCCTCACTTCCCTGCTCAATGTCATTACCCTCCACCTGTCCTATATCTGCAGGCTCAGTGGACTGAGTAGGCGTAGGCCTACTGGCTGTGTCTGGGGAAAAAGGGGGGGGGGCTGGATGTTAACCTCTGTGTCAGATTCAACCTGTGCACTCCCCAACTGTGCCTCAGTTTCAACACCATTATCATCAGTGTCTGATGGGACATTGACATCAGGTGTCACATGGCCCACATTTCCACTGTCATGATCACCTGTGATAGAAAGGGAGAAACACAGACATACATAAATACCTGCACTACTATGGTGCAGTATACACTAAACAACTAACAGTGCTGCAACTATTACAGACAAGTACAGCAATATACACAACAGGCCTAAAATGACACATTAGATTACTAGAAATTGATCTGCAGTACTGAAGTAACTTAATTTGTCTTACCACCTGCAGGGGGCTTATGTTGTTGGATGTATGATGGTCCTGAAACAAGTTAAGTGAGAGGAAGGCCAACACCATCACATTTAACAGTAAGACAGGAAGTACTACATGTACTCCTCTCAATCAGCATGACATTTTATTTTAACAACTATGTGGCTGACAACTCCAAACTGAGCTTATCACTCTATTAATATTAAATACTCCCTCAAAAAAAAACATAGTTGACACAGAAGTAACTTTTATTTCAATTGTTTTACTATTCAACAGTACTGAAATGGTCATATAACTAAGCCTTCCATGGAAGCTCTTCCTGGGACTAAGAAGTAGTTGCACCCACATCAAGGACACATTGTGGGGCACTCTGCTGTGAGTTGTCTTGTGTCAGAAGAGTCACCAGGAATTCCTCATTGGGAGTGAGAGGTGGTTCTGCAACAGACAAACCCCTGGTTACCCTGTGATCTTGGGCAAGAGCAGCTGCACTCCTCTGTGCAGATGTGATCATGTCGGTGGCCTGTTGTGCATCTGCTCATAAGTATGGCAATGGCTGCCCACAGCATTTATGTTATCAACAATTTCCTGCAATATCCTCAGCCTCTCTGGCATATTGGGATGACTCTTTCCAAGAAGGAAAGTGCCATGTTGATGTAGTGTGTCCACTGTAATTGTGTTTTCTGCCTCACTGAAGGGGGGGGGGGATCTGCACTCCAATGACATTTTCAGTCTTAAAACACAACAGAATGATAATACACATAACTATCACATAACTACAAAGTAACTGTTACCAGATGAAACAATTATGCAGGCAGTCAGTAGTACCCACTAGAAAAACATAACACATATGACAAATGTGAAGTGCTAACAATAGGCAGGATGCAAAACAAGGAGAGTAGCAAAGGCAACATATCCTTGTTTGTGCCATAGCAGTAACTCAGCTGTGATCCTCCCAAAAGAACAGTCCATTCTGGTTTGTGACATAGCAGTAAATTCTCTTTGCTTCCTGCATCCACTAAAGAACAGGCATATGAACCATTTTGGTAATAAAATGCAATTGGAAATGCTAAACATGCATTCAAAGGACTTGTCCCTGAAACATTTGTGCATATGTGTCACACAGTTTACTATTTTCATGTATTGTCAATCATTTGTATCTCTGAAATGGCTTGACAAACATGGCCATGCCATCAGTACACTTCTAACTAATGCATACAGATAGTGTAAAAGGCTTTGCTTCATATTATTCATTAATATATTCCAGCATATGCATTATGTAGGTAAACATGATAGCATACCTGCTGGAGTTCAGTAGCTTGGAAAATAGTTTGCTTTGCTGAACATGTAGCAAGTATCCTCACCATCAGTTTGGCTAGCTACACATTTTCTTTTTTAAAATGGAGTAGATTATTCATGAACTCAACTATCTAGGCTGTGTTTCAGAGATGTTAATTATAGCATAAACAGCTGAATTGGATGATAATCAACCAATCTGGTGGAGCTATTCACAAAGTTATAAAGCAGCCATTTAGACTCCATGCTAGATTTTCCTGTGGATTTCAAAAATAGTAGAGTACAGACACAGAAAGTCTACACAGACAGAATTTTAGGAGCTGCTGCTGATGCTTAACTCCATTTGCATGTGCTACAGCCTGCAGGCAGTGCTGCTGCTGCCAATAGGCCTATGTCAAGACAGATAAGAGTTTTCAGGCCACATTTAACTTATCACAACATACATGACATGGACATTGTAGAGTTCTACAGGGTTGACAGGGACACAATACAGGAACCCTCTGACCTCTGTTGGCCTCAACTCAGAGCCATAGGCTTTACCTCCCCGTGTATTGGGTGTGTACTGCTTGCATCACATGTGACAGCAGAAACGTATTTGACATATATGCTGTGGAAAAAAACAGAACAGAATACCATTATGAATACAAGTCTTGACTATATTCAGCTTTTAACTCTTACAATTACTCAATGAAACTGATACTTACACATCTGTGGGGCTGTCCCCTGCCCAACTTTCCCTGATCCAAAACTCGAGGGTATCCCGCTTCCTCCTCCAGAGGTCATCAACGTGATGTCTACATTGTTCACCTGTGCAGGGGATACCTGTCACACTGGTTAAGGCCCTGGCAACACTATTCCAGGCTTCATATCTATATTCTGAGCCAGAATAGTCTCACTGCAGCTACCTTGGTCCATGCTCTCTAACTAGGTGTCCAACAGAAATCTTGGAACCCTGGACACCCCAGTGCTGTGCCCAAATGCACACACCATCTCCAGCAACTCCAGACATGCCTGCCACATTTCAAATTCAATGTCTAGTGAGCATTTCCCACCAATTGCAGTTTATATGGTACTGTTTCCAGCCTATTCCACATCTCGTACTTATCGAGGATGCACTTACTTTGAATTTGCAACATTTGAAAATGTTGCACATCGCTTCTCACCATCACGCAAATATGGTAGTTGAGGGTGCGCACTGTCAGACACCATGTTTGCAAAATTATAAGCAATGCGCAACAGTGGCAAGAAATGCAATTTGTAGCTGATTAGGTATACAGACACTTGTATAAATGGGCTACTCCATTTTATCATATATATGATTCTCCTACAACTGCACCTGTTACAACAAGATGATTGAAAAAATAGTTGCGTATCTTGCATTTTATTCCAATAATCTGCACTCTCACAACAGTTAAACAAAACTTGCATACCCTGTACTAGAACCCCATACCATCTGCACTCCACCCCTATACTTAACACCTGCTGCCATGGGATTAATGAGATGGATATCTGCTATCTTAGTAGATATTATAAGGTTTTCTCTGTTAACCATAGCACAAAATTGCTTATGGTGATTGTGTGATGCGCAATATTAATTGAAAGTATCTGGTTCATAGGTGTAGCTGTCTGGGTCCTGTCTACAACTTGGGTGGTGCATTTCTCTAGCTTATGCACTGCTGCATTTCACGCAAACCAGCTGATCAAAGCTAAACATATTTATGGCAATCAGTGCATTGTGTAAACAATGGCATTAAAAAAATAATAACAAATAAATAAAAAAGACAGAAAAATTAATTAAAGCACAAAAGGTAGACTGTCCACAGTTTTGCAGAATGTCCAGATATTTGCATCATATATTTGGCCTTTTCTTGTAAAATGGGTGGTTTATTATGAAATCACTAATTACTACAGTCAATATATTATGACCTATACATTTGTGTTCTGTACTTCATATCTTTCAGAAAATGCATACTTGCCCTTTGTCCTGGCATGATCCACATTCACAATACATGTTTTGTGGCCAGTAATACAGGGGTGAGATGGGAAAACTTCCCTATGCCCACCGCGCATCATTAATATTCATGGAGCGGGGCTGCGCGAAACCTGCACAGAGTTTATTGAATCTGGCAAAGTTTACCAAAACAGTGTTAAAAGACAATAATAGATCCTACAACAGTGAGAAACAGCAAAAAATATTAAAATTATATATATATATATATATATATATATATATATATATATATATATATACACACACATATATATATATATATATATATATATATATACACAACACACACATATATATATATATATATATATATATATATATATATATATATATATACACACACACATATATATATATATATATATATATATATACATATATATATATATATATATATATATATATATATATATATATATATATATATATATATATATATATATATATATATATATATGTTGTTAAAATTTTGTTTACAACTTTTCTGCTCTCCTTTTTGCAATACAGTTGGTAGCTAATTTATCATTCAGTCCTGGTTTCTTCATAGCAATTTGTTCATAAACTTGTACTATGGTAGCTGCCCTTGTGGGCCATTTAAGCCTAGTCAATTCCCCCATGTGAGAATCAAACTCTGTACCTTGTGTCTGTAAGGTAAACACCTTAACCATTATACCAACTGAGACTACTTCTTTTCCTTCCAAAAGTAATTCACTGTTCCGACCCTCCCTGTCCTGTATTGGAAACTTTGTCAATAATATAAAATAAGAATAGGAGTACAGTACAGTGTTTTGTTCACCTTTCTTTAACACACTGTTTAGATACTTCAGATTTTTGTACAACATTCTTATTTTATGGAAAGATGATATTTCTAATTTTGAAAAGTTTTTAGATGAGTTGAACAATTCAACTACTTTTCTTTAATTCACCTCATCAATGGGAGTTGATTCCATAAACTACTTAGACATTACTATATCAAAAGACTACACTGAGGAAAAAAAATATGTCAGATATTTACAGGAAAGAGACATTCAAACTCATTGCTCCACTATGATAGTAATCATCTTTTTTTATCAGAAAAGAAGCTTAGTCAAAGGTCCTCACCCATGACTGCTGTGTTAACAAGTCCAACCATAACATCAAGTTTGTGTATGACACCACAGTCATGGGGCTCATCACAAACGAGAATGAAACGGCATACAGAGAGGAAGTGGCATCTCTGATCAGTTGGTGTGAGGGGAACAACCTTGACCTGAATGTAAGCAAGACCAAAAAGATTATCATTGACTTCTGGAAAAGGAGAACAAACCACTGAGTGCTCAGGATCAATGGTGAGAGTGTGGAGAAGGTTAAGAGTAGGAAATTCCTGGGTGTACACATATCAGAAGATCTCTCATGATCAGGAAACACCAGCCAACTGGTCAAGAAAGTGCACCAATGCTTCCACTTTTTAAGAAGGCTGAAAAAACTTCCTTCTCATATTCTCTCCACTTACTATAGAGGTGCAGTAGAGAGCATCCTCACCTGCAACTTCACAGTGTGGTTTGGAAGCTGCACGGTTACAGAAAGGAAGGTGCTACAAAGAGTGGTGAGGATTGCAAAGAAGGTAACAGGTTCCAGTCTTCCATCAATACAACATCTTTATTGTGCAAGAAGCATCAGAAAGGGCACCAATTATACAGGACAACACGCATCCTGCGCATGAACTGTTTAAGCATCTGGCATCAAGCAGGACATATCACAGCATCTACTGCAGGACTACAAGTTTCTACCCTACAGTGGTTAGACTTCTGAACTTGGGCACTAGTCCCAGGGGTCTGGACACATAATAAGTGAATTTTTATTTATTTGTGCTGTGTATACTTACATATATTCCAAGTAAGTGCAATATTTATTTATTATATCCATTGTCTGTATTATTATTAGACAAATAACTTAGGCATTTCAATCTGTAGTGTGTTTTGTTTTACTTTAAACAGGACAGTTAATTTAACTCAGGGGTGGGTATTCTTTTCATATATGAGTTTTGGTAAATGTCTCTGCTCTTTCTTGAGTGTATTGGGAGCAGTATTGTATTTGTTAGTTATGTTTATCTATCTACTTATATGTGTTGTTTCACTTTCCTTTGTAATCTCAAGAATAAAGCTGATGCACAAAATTTTGTTTAGGCTACATGTGTGTAGTTCTAAATTACAATAAAGTTTACTTTGACTTTGAAATGTTGGGCCTTTCAAGATTGGTTTCAGCTGATGCAACTTTTGGTATACAACTAGACAAACTGTGTTATATGTTTTTGGAAAGAGGGTACCCTGATTCATTAGTAGATTAATTGAAAGAAGAAATACTTTTACATCGACACACATTTACACCTATACTAAACACTACCACTACTCATGGGGACATTCTACAAGTTGAAACCAAGTGCAAAAGTGACAATAATCCAGACAAAATGGGTGTTATGTTAATTCAATACAACCAACAAGCCTCAATGTTAAAAAGAATGACAAATAAAATGTGGAACAATGTTTTAAAACATATCTTGGGCTCACACTCTAAGATACCATTCAGTAGAGGCAAAAATCTTAAAAATATTTTTGAGAGTAGTCACAACAATTTAGGAAACATAGTACAAAATGACAAAGTTTGGATTTTGTAAATACTGTGAATACATAAATGATGGTCCTTATGTTACAGTACAGTGTTATTAAAAAACTTTAACATGTCCAGGAACATATAACTGCACCATCAGGATGGTAGTGTATTTAGCTTCTTGTACATCCTGCCCAGACTTCTACATAGGGAAAACTAACAGAATGCTCAAGGATAGACTATAAGAGCATGATTATAAATGCATTATACTGATATACCCTTTTATGTAAAAATTTAAAAATATTTTTTTTTTTTTTATTATTCACAAAGTTTTCACTACAGGATAGGGTGGGAACATTGAATTACCTTTGAAAGAAAAAGAATTGCAATGGCAGCTACTATTAGATGCTATGAACAAACCAAGACTGAATGATAAATTAGCTATCAACTATATTGTAAAAAGGAGAGCAGAAAAATTATGAACAAAATGTTAATGACTTAAGTTTTAATTTGTAGATGTGCACATTATATATACGTGTGTGTGTGTGTGTGTGTGTGTGTGTGTGTGTGTGTGTGTGTTTGTGTGTGTGTGTGTGTGTGTGTGTGTGTATGTATATATATATATATATATATATATATATATATATATATATATATATAAAAATAGATAGATATATAAAACATTTTAACATTTGTTACTGTTTTTCACTGCTGTAGTGTAGGATCTATTGTCTTTTAACACTGTTTTGGTATATTGTCTTTTTAATTGGAAGGCAGGTTAATTGCAATTGCATTCCAGGGTGGTCACATGGTTTTATATAACCCTCTATTAAGGATAGCTCTTTTATCTCTGATGATGCCTTCTTTAGCAAGGTGAAAGCTCTAGGATTTTGTACTTTGTGAGTAAACTTTGCTTAATTTAAGTTCAAAGCAGTGTCATACAGCTCATTCAGCTTTTTGCTCTGCTTGTGTATCTTCATAACTGATGTTATTGAATGTCTTGTTAGTGAAAAAGAGCATGAGTTGGTTGGTGCCATGCCCTTTTCTAAATTAGTATGTACACTTTGCATAAACATACTGTTGAAATGTTCTACTGTTTTAAGAAAACAAGGGATTTTAAGAAATAAGAAAATGTGTAAGATTATCTTGCTCTTGTCTGAATGAACCTACTGACTCCAAGGAGTAAAAGATTAGCTAGTTACTTGTTCCCCTATTTAGATCAATGCACATAGAAAGAAAAAGAGAAGTAATTAGAATGATCTTCATTGACAAGAGAAAATAGTGTTTAGTTGTCTTAATGAAGCAGTGTCATGAAATGACAGTACCAAGTGTGACACAGAAAGGTACCGAACTTCATTAGCATTTTCAGGTTTTAGTTGAGACCCATCACTACATATGACATCACAACATTGTTTGGAACTGTTTTCTTTAATTAAATGACTTGCAAATTAAGGATAGACAACATGTGAAAGGGAATATTGTTTGGACCAAAGTAAACACTAAGTCTGTCTGAGATGCACTGCAGTAGTATCATTAAAAATGGGTTTGTCACATATGTATAGTTCACGTTAATCGTGGGTTTATCATATATCTGTACTTCACATTTGCGTTAGTGTTTCCATAATTGAGAGAGTTGTGTGCTATAGAGAGATGTGGCATGACTTGTCATGGGAGAGTTGTCAGTATGTAATATACTACACTACAAATATTGCAAGCTGAGTCTTTAGCTTTATGAAAGCATCAGTCACTCCAGAATTTTTAATAACACCAAGCTATAGCAATTTACAAACTCTTACATGGTATCAGCTGAAACTTTATGTAATGTTGAAAAAATCATCACTGGCACTTGCTTTGTAAAGTGTACATCTTCAGAGATATTGAGTGTTGTTTACACTGTTAATTATAAATATAGGCACCAATTTTCATATTTCTGTAAATAGCTTTAAAAAATGAACAATCACAAAGGAATCGTTTATGTTCTGCTGAAACTATTTGTCTAGTCTGTGTAGTTTCCAGGATATAACACATTGTTTGTGAAAATGAAAAGAAAATAGCTGTTTTTTTTTTGCATTATAATATATTACTCTATTGATGTAAAGGCTTTGCATGTATTGACATTTACTATTTTTTATTCAATACAGGATCATTAGTGTTCAAAAGCAAACATTATGATTGGACAGCCCAACGAGCATGCACATTGCAAATCGAGTATATACCAACAGGAAAAAAGTGTGGCTACTGAAGTACCATTGAGTGGCCAAACTTTCTATTGACACATGCTGCAGGACAGCAAACTATGAGAAAAATTAGGTATATTTTGCAAAACTAAAGAAACAGAAACATTTGTGATTTTCCTTGTATTTCTCTGCTACCGCTCATAAAATCCTGACTTTTTAAATATTAAAAAAACAGCAACAGAGAATCTCCATTGCTTCTCCTGTACTGCACTGATGTATCATGCAAGAGTGGGAATGCAAGTCCCATATGTATGAGCAGTACATCAGTAAACAAGAAAGATCACAGAAAAAGACTGAAGTGCAGTTATACAAAGACATTACTTAAGAAAGGTAGGTAAGCAATTTCTTTCTTAAATAATGTCATTCTATAAAAACAACAATCCACTCCTGTTTGTGGGTATATCAGGATTTACCCTTGCACAGTCATTTATTTATTGCATCAAAAGTAAACTTTTTACTTTACAGCATTTCTGTTCATATTTTTAAATAGCAATCACTATTCAAAAGATATTTATATTTGCTGGTTTGTTTGTTTGTTTGTTTGTTTTTTTCATTTTATTTTCAAACAATAGTGACAACTATTAGATTTAATTTAGCTGCCAGAGGTATGATATTCTGCAGCTGTTAGGTGTAAATAATTTAGCAGATATATACTAGTAAAGAAAGAGGGCACTTTAGATGAGAGAGACAGCTGTGGGCATGAACTGGCAGTAGAGGAAAGATGCTAAAGAAATATTTGAACTTAAGATGGAAGTGAAAGGTGATTTTATGAAGTAGGAACTATACAATGAAATTAGCATATCTAATGTAAAGCAGAATTAAATTTATCTATTTATGTATTAAATTTTGGTTAATTAGCTTAATCAACTGATCATCAAGGACCAATGTCAGACATTACTTGGAAAAGATAACATAGTGCAGAAAATGTCAGTAATATGTAACAAAATTTATATAAAATACATTATCATACAAATTTCACTGTTTAGTGTTTTAAATAAAGCAGACACGGTATAATCAGAAATAATTAAAAGGCAAGTATATATGGTCCAATACAGTTAATGTCATGCTTCATGAAATTAAAGCATTTTCTGTATTTAAACATGTTTGGGTAATATAGACATCTGCATATTGTCCCTTTCCATAGTAAGATATGAGTATATTTCTAAATTTGTTAATATCATCCAAGTTTTTAATGTCAGAAGTATGGCATTCCAATTTCTTGGGATTGAGGACTAAAAAGACATGATCAGTGGAGGTCAAAGATATGGGTTTTCATTGCAGTAGCAGTGTCTCATTGGTGCTAGATTTTAATGAGGAAGGTGCAATTCCAGAGACAGTTCAGATTCAAGCTGAGAAGATAAGATAAGCTTCAGAAATGTAAAATTTAAGATTAATAGGAATCCTGAATTTTATTTATTTGGAGGCATTTGCTCTACAGAATGTAACATAATGATATGTGTGTTGAGGAAAAAAAAGAATAAATCTACTGCTCCTATTAGACAGTAACTGGAGGGCATAAATATTTTAGTGGAGGTGCTCTCTGCTTGAAGGTGACCATATTCTAATGGGTTTGTAAGATGCTTTTCCCAGTCACTGCTGCTTTTGCCATTGATGCTAGCAACCTAAAAAGCCAAAAGGATCAAGAGTTCCACCAGGTTTATTGTTGATCTGTTCTATGGGACCACTCATAAACAGTGTGGCGTTAAATGTAGTGTGGCGTTAAATGTAATTTGTAAGCATTTGAAAGATAGAAAGAGTTTAATATAACTTGTATAAGGTAAGAAAGTGCGTATTAAAAAAATAAATAAATAAAATATCTTTAGTTTAGCCAAAGTACCAAACAGCTTTTGTTTGCTTTTGTTGTAGTTTAGTACCAGCTGCTAGAAAATCAATTTATTAGGTCGTCAAGATAATTTTGGAGTTCTGATCCAAGAAGAAGATGGGAAGCAGGTGATCTGATGATAACAAGGTCATCTGCATAAAATATATGGTTATAATAAGAAAGATCCAAAGGGATTGAAGTAATGAAGTGAAACTGAATGGTCGTAGGGCTTTGCCTTAGAAATTCCCAAAGTTAGTCTGTTAGTCTGTTTGGAGACAGCAATGAAGACTTTATCTTAATTAGAAGGATCTTTTCCATAAGGTAATTTAAGAACCAGCAAACAATACCTAATGCAAAGGCTGTGGAGGCTAGTGAGCTCAGAAGAAAGGCCATCAGATGGAGCAGCCACAAGTAGACCATCATGCATAGTTGAAAGAACAGATTCAAATAGGGTAAAGAGATCAGTCTCTGTACTCTAACCAAATTAAAAAAAACATGCTGACATCAAGGGAGAATGTAGTACATGTTAAGATATTTTGTGGTTTGTTGATGCATCTACCTTTCTTGGTAACATGACAAAGAAGCGATTAGGAAGGTGAATGGCCTGTGCTCTGGAATAGACTGCACAGAGGTGGATTTTGAAACTGGAAAGACTAAAACTGATCTTTAGGTGGTAGAAAGGAGCTTTGATAAAATTAGGGGCTACAATGTGACAAGGGGATCCACTAATATCATCTTTGTACAGCATAATGATAAATGGAAAATTCTTATTGATCCCAGGCTCACCTTAGACTAGGAGGACTACAGTAATCTTATTAATTGGTTTCAAAGTTATTTATTAAAACAAAAGGGTGAAAAAAGCATTTGCAAAAAGCAAGGGTGAGTGTAAGGGATATTTAAAAATTCCTGTTTGGAATCTCTAAGAAAGTTGTTTCAATTTCCAAGTAAAGAGTATTTAGTTGATCAAAATTTACCCCAACCATTCTGGGTGAGTACTATCTTTGACATTATAAATCCTGTTGGTAATGAAATTTTTCTCTTATGCTAAGGCTGAGTAACTTTAAAATAAGTATATGTAGATTCACTGGGGTGAGCATAGTCAGGATTGCCTCCATGTAATAACACCTCTTTTCTTTAAACAGTAATTTTATTGCAAGATCAATGTTTTTTTTCCATATTATTGGGCACGATTGGTCCATAAGTGTACTGGCACAAATCAAACCTTATTTATCTCCTTCCAGAATATTTTTGGGTAAGGATGAGGCTAGAATTTTCTTTTCCTCGTAGAAAGGAACCTTATATCTCCTGATATCTTTTTTGAGAAATTTCTCAATGAAACGTGCCTGGGTATAGTTTCAGTAGAAAAAGGTGTTCCAGGAAGACCAATCACTTCCTATTGACTTGAAAAAAAGTGATGAAGGTCTCTAGCCACACCAGTTTTATACTGCATGCCCTTTTCCTAGAAATGAGACTAAAAACCTTATTTTGAAAATTTCACCATTAGGTTAGAAAATAGAAGAAAGTCTGCATCTACAGTAATACATTAATAGATGGGTGACCAGCCTGTATATAGGAGCTCAGAGTCCATGACAAAAAAAATCATCATTATTAACATAATCAACTCTCTTTTTCCCATTTTTCTATATGGATTTGGTGCATCAGCTGTCATCACCTCTCACTTCATTGACAGTAGTGCTTGACTATTACAGGCCTTCTCTCATGCAATCCATCCATCTCTTTGCTGTCTGCTCTCTATCCAAAATTATCTTTACCAAGTCATCTTCTGATTCCCTGCAGATGTGCCTGAACCACTGTAATCTGTTTTCTTTGATCTTCTCTGCAATTAGAGCTACTTTGGCTTCTGCTCTGATGTCATCATTCCTTCATATATCTGAATGCGCATCCTACGACCTATCTCAGGTGCTTCATCTCCTTCACGTCTAGTTTCCGTAGCTGCTCTGCCTTTACTACCTAGTTTTCCCTACCACACAGAAATACTAGTTGCTGTTCTGTTTTTCCTTATATGGGAGAAATGTTTTACCCCCAAAGGCTGGAAAACTATTACAGCTTATTACAAGGATCTGTTTATATATCTATATGTGTGTGTGTGTTTGTGTGTGTGTGTGTGTGTGTGTGTGTGTGTGTGTGTGTGTGTGCATGTGGTGTGGGGTCTATATTACATGATCGAAGACACTGTTCTTCAAACGCGTAACAGTCGAACCTAAAACATCGAAAACACATAACCGCGAACGGCCACGTCCGCAAATTTTTTCCTAGTGAAAAAATTTGTGAGGCCGTAAACCAATAACACACACTTTCCAATCCTAATCAACTGGGGGGCTTCACCCCCCACACCCCAACACCCCCCACACCCCCCTAACTAAATATACCAACTCTGAGATCGCGCAACATTGAGGAACAGGCCAAACCACGAGAATGGCCAACTGAATTTTTTCCCTAGGAAAAAATTTGCATATTTGGCCATTCGCGGTTATGTGTTTTCGATGTGTTTGGTTCAACTATTACGCATTCGAAGAACAGTGTCTTCGATCTCGTAATAGGGAACTGCATGGTGTGTGTGTGTGTGTGTGTGTGTGTGTGTGTGTGTGTGTGTGTGTGTGTGTGTGTGTGTATGTGTGTATGTGTGTATGTGTGTGTGTGTGTGTGTGTGTGTGTGTGTGTGTATTGGGGCACCTTGAATGTGTGGAAAATATATAACTTCTCTTTAAATATATATTATGTTCTTGCACCATCATGGAATTTGCCAGGCATTTAACATATTAAGAAAAATAATCATTGCCAATTAAGTTCATATAAAAGGGTGTAACCTGCCTAATGAGGCCTGTAGCTATGATCTTTTCCTGGAAACATATTTGAAATTACTTTGTATGGCTGTGCTTGTATGGTGAAGATGTCTCTAAGGATTATGACTTTACATAGAAAGTACATCATATAATGTAAATATTTTTCTAAATTAACTGTGATACAACAGGTAGGCTATCTTGTCACTATTTTTCATTTTATTCTACAAACAATCCTGTGTTGTGACAAACATCTTCCTTCGGTATCTTTCTACAGCTTATGTGCGTCTATGTGCAGGTTGGCTTGAGACCTGCTAAAATGCCATTCCTGTCAATACTCCTGCTGACAAGTGCATGGACTGCTTGAGCCAAAGTTTCATAATGGATTTGTAAGCCAGAGATATTTTACTACTGTTACCTGTTTTACGCTTACTGACCTGACTTACCCGCCATGATTCTTTTTTCTCCACAACTGTGAAGAATTACTAAAATCCTTAGTGGAATCTAACCTCAAGACCAATAAAAAGTTGATGCAGTTGCAAAAACAGTTGGTGGAACTGGCAAAGGTAAATGTTATCCCCAGAAATGCACATGCCATTTATAAACTAAGTTAAGAATAAACTCCAAAAGGTAAAGACAACAGCAGTTAAAAATCCCAATAATTTAATAACCAAACAGATTAAGCACTTTACTTTACATGTTCTTTTGTTAGTATTTTGAAGTTACATCGTTTTATGTTTAATGGCTTTATATTATTTGTAATTAAAAAGTATGTAATGTATTTTTTGTATTAATAGCTTTTTAGAATGCAATATTATTGGAGCTTCTAGGTCATGCAATTTTTTTGATTGGGTTATTTAAATGTGATGTCATTATTTTGGTGTTAGATTCTGAAGATGTCTATGTCATATAAGAGACAAAAGTGCTTAATTTGTTTGGTTATTAAATTATCACAATTTCTAACTGCCATTGTCTTTACTTTTTGGAGTTTGTTTTTGGTTCTTAGTTTGTTTTTTTTATTATTTTGTGTGTGGTTACATGATGGAAGGCAGCGAGCATGGTTCCAATTCCAGTCCTGTGATGGAGGATATTGTTACCAGTATTGGGTTGTTCACACAACTAGTACATCAGCTTACTCAACAGCTCACTCAACAACAACAATTTATTGCTGGTAACTGGAATTACACTGATGAAACTTTTAATTATGCAGCCTTACAAAGCTTAGCAGTGTCTATACCTCCAGGTAAGCAGACTCCTATACATCAAGGTATTTCAGGACCGTATAATGGTAACTCTGTTGGGGCTATTAACATGCTTCCGGCAGATGTGGCCAAAGGTCAGATTAATTTAAATTCCTGGTTGAATGAAACCATAGAATCTGATGAGACTGTGAGGCTGGTTGTGGGAACAGTTCAACAATCTATAACAAAGTTGGAAAACACTCTTCTTAAATGTTGGAAGCTTCAATTAGAAAATATGTATTTCCATGAATGTATTAAGACTAGGGTAGTGCTGAAGGGTTTACGATACTGGAAATTCCCTGTCGGTCTTATAGCTCATTCACAGTTGCACAATGAATTATTGGAATTATTTAATAAGCAGGGCTTCAAACTAATGGAATTGCTGATGAAATATAATCAGTGAAGCATAGAGGAACTTATGAGTGAGGCTAATACATTGGATAATGCCATTACCCAGGACCTTTTATTTGAAAGCTACATGAATCGATACAGTAGGATTTTCACCAAGAGAGATAAAATTGTGGTTGAGATAAAGACACGTAAGGTCAAAAGGCTAGCTAAAAACAAATGGAATATAGAAATGGAAGTGCATGTCCACCACCAAAAGATGGAGGCATGGTTACTGCAAATGATGATGTGAATTCAACAACCAATCAAGGGAAAGTATCTCCCCCTTAGAGGTGATGTCAGTGAGATGTTCCGAGTTGTTATGCAACAGGGTGAATGCATCAGTACAACCCTCTCAACAAGGGAGAGGAAGAATGAACTGACAATGGTGGAATGCACAACCAGTGAAAAGGGGAAGAAAGAGGAATTGATTTACACTGGACAAAGCAAAGCATGGCCCATGTATTACCGTTAATGATTTGGGTGATTTTAAAGTATATGATTTTACAAATGAATATTCCAATAATGAGGTTGCAAATTTATTGAGTAAAGGGCAGATGTTTGTGCTGGATACTACTACAAACTTTTGTGAACTTATTATTGATTTTAAACTGTACCTAAGAAAGCTAAATTTGCATTGTTTTTAATAACAATGACATAGTGGTAAGAATGGGAGAACTGTATTGGAAGAGCACTTTCAGCCTCCCACTTCCTATTCTGTCATTGATTTTTGAAAAGTTGTGCAGATTTGAATTTCATTAATTATTAAAAGGAAAATATGAAAGAGATTCAAATTTGATGTATACTGAACAACAATTATTGTTTAAATTTAGTAAGAATAAGTATATTCATATAATGAAACCAGATAAGGGGGGTTGTCATTATGCATTATGGTGATTATTTAAACCAGATGCTTGCATTTGTGCAAAATGATGATTTTTATGAACCTTCCTCTTTGAATGAGATCAATATTTGTTATAAACATATTGATGCATTGTTAAAAGATATGGTTATGCAAAGAGATCAATATTTGTTATAAACATATTGATGCGTTGTTAAAAGATATGGTTATGCATCTACAAATTACACCTGAATTGTTTAATTTTTTTAAATGTTAAATACCCAATACCCCCAAGATTGTTTGGAATTCCTAAAATCCATAAAAAAATAACCAAAACCCCTATGAGGGCCATTGTGGATGGGAGTAAATCAAAAATGCATCCCAAGGCAAAGTATGTGGATATCAAGATTAAAATGTACCTCAAGAATTTTAAACATCTTTATGAAGACTCATGGGATTTTTTAATGAAATTAGGGAATATTCAATATAATGGCCATATAGTATTTTTAGCTATTGATCTAGCCAGTTTATTTAATGGGATACCCCTTTATTTGTGCCTAGAGTGATTTCACGATTTTATGGTTGAAAGTACTAATTTAAGTAACAATGATATCAACACATTGAATTTATTTATGAAAATGGTATTAAAGACTAATTTTGTGTTTTTAGAAGGTAAATACTAACTACAGAAGAGGGGTGTAGCAATGGGATCATTGTGTGCCCTCATTTCTGTTAATATCATCCTTCTTCAATAGGAAAGAACTTTTTTATTTAGTATATTTGATTTCCCTCCTTGGATTTATACTTAAGGTTTTTGGATGACATATATATTATGTGGGGGAGATCAACTGATGAGATAGAAGCATTTATGTTTTACCTGAATATGACAACCAGGTTTTTAAAATGTTCTTTCTCATACAGTCCTTCTGAGATCAGTTATTTGGATGTTCTAGTAAAAAAGATGTAATTAATAGAAGATTGGTCAGAAACATTTTCTGAAAACCCACATACTCTAATATCTTGCTCCATTATACAAGCTGCCATCCAGAGAAACAAAAGAAAGATTTGTCAAAGGTCAGTATGTTAGATTAACCCATATAGTTTCAGAAGATGAAACATTTAAAAGGGAAGGATAGAAACTTGGCGAGATGTTTCAAGCCAGGGGTTATCCTCCTCTAAAAATTGCCGGGGGCCTTGGGAAAAGCCTACAGAATTCAAGGAACTAAAGTGGCAAATTAGGCTTCATGCTTTAAGCCCCCTTGGTTTAAATGAGAACTATTCTATTGCTAGTATTTTGAAGTTACATTCATTTTTATGTTTAATGGCTTTATATTATTTGTAATTAAAAAGAATGTGGTGTTTGTATTAATAGCTTTTTAGAATGCAATACTATTGGATCTTATATGTCATGTAATTTTTTGAGTGGGCTATTTTAATGTGATGTCATGGTATTAGTGTTAGATTCTGAAGAAGTATATGTTATACAGGAGACAAAATACTTAATCTGTTTGGTTATTAAATTATCAGGGTTTTTAACTGCTGTTGTCTTTACTTTTTGGAGTTTGTTTTTGGTTCTAAGTTTAAGAATAACGCTGAGTCATATTATGAGGCTTTTGAAAAATATACCACACATGATAGCTGGAACAGATCAGGATGGGCCAATATTATTGTACAACACAAAGGTCTGCACTGGAGTACAAACTACCTGGAATCAAACCACACATTCAATACAGAAGGGCATACTGGGCATGCTCACACACTTAAACAAATGAAACCGATGTCTGTAAACAACATTGGACCAGACATATCTGGCAGTTGCAGATGTTAGTGCAGACACTCCTCAGTATGCACCATTCATGCTTTGCACACACAGTGGATAGGAATACAGGCATATATCCAAGGACAACACACTATAATAAGCCAAAAGTAGATGTACATATTTGTGTGGAAGAGAGTGACTGTGACAATGAGCCATCCATTATGAGGCCTGTCCCACCCAGCACACAGCCAAATAGTTACAACCACATGAGGCTCAGATGTCACTCACTGTAGACATTAGCCACCCGTATCTGTCAGCATTACGGACTATGTGGTGCAAGTGCTATGTGTGCAAGATGACTGTACAATGAAGTAGTCATCTAGTAGCTGTATACACGTACCTGTGGAATATAACCCTCCGTGTGCCTGCATATGGTGTGTCAACCTCTAGATGAATGGGTTATGGCCCATGCACACACACTGCCCTCCCCATAGCCCTACTATGACAAACTTGCTGAGGTCATCCACTTTGAAATACACCTTTGGGAAAATTGTAGTCCAGTAATCTTTGTGGTGTGTCCTATAACTGTGTACTGCTGTAGTGTGACAAAATGGTTAGGTAGGAGTTCTCATCCTCAACATGGCAAGTGTGTGTATGTGTCTCTGTCTGTGTAGAGAGACATGCTTTTTAGGCTAGTCACACTCAGTACAATTCAAATGCCCTACTTTGTCAAGACTGCTGATGTAATTCACTGTGAAATACACCTTTTGGAAAGTTGCAGCCCAGTAATCTCTGTGGCACGTCCTCTAACTGTGTACTGTTGTAGTGTGAATAAGTAGTTAGGTAAGAGTTCTAATCACCTGGCAACTTTGTGTGTGTGTGTCTCTGTCTGTGTAGTGACAATGCTTTTTAGGCTAGTCACACTCAGTACAATCCAAATGTCCTACTTTGGCAAGGCTGCTGATGTCAGTCACTGTTAAATACATCTTTGGGGAACAAGTACTCCTGTAATCCCTGTGGTGTGTCCTATAACAGCTTAATGCTGTAGTGTGACATAGAAGTCTGGTAGGGGTTCTATTCCTACACATGGCGGTTGAGGATGTTTTGTGTGTGTTTCTATGCCTGTATAGGGAGCAATGCATTTTAGGCTAGTCACACTCACTACAATTCAAATGCCCTACTTTTGCAATCCTGCTGATGTCATTCACTGTGAAATACACCTTTGAGGAAGGAGTCCTCCACTAACCCCATGGTGTGTCCTATAACTGCTTCATGCTGTAGTGTGCTATAAAACTTTCGTAGGGGTTCTATTTCCACACATGACAGTTGTGGATGTTTTCTGTGTATTTCTATGTATGTGCAGGGAGCAATACATTTTAAGCTAGTCACACTCACTACAATTCAAATGCTTGACTTTGGCATTTCTGCTGATGTCATTCACTGTGAAATTCACCTTTGGGGAAAGAGTACTCCAGTAATCCCCATGGTGTGTCATGTAACTGCTTTGTGCTGTAGTGTGCTGTAGAGCTCTGGTAGGGGTTCTTTTACCACACATGGCAGTTGTGGATGTTTTGTGTGTGTTTCTATGTCTGTGTAGGGAATAATGAATTTTAGGCAAGTCACACTCACTACAATTAAAATGCCCTACTTTGGCAATCCAGCTGATGTTATTCACTGTGAAATACACCTTTGGCGAAGAAGTACACCAGTAATCCCAGTGGTGCATCCTGCAACTGCTTCATGCCTTGGTGTGATAAAGAACTCTGGTAGGGGTTCTGTTCCCACACATGGCAGTTTTGGATGTTTTGTGTGTGTTTCTATGTCTGTGTAGGGAGAAATGCATTTTAGGCTAGTCACACTCACTACAATTCAAATGCCCTACTTTAGCAATCCAGCTGATGTCATTCACTGTGAAATACACCTTTGGGGAAGGAGTACTTCAGTAATCCCTGTAGTGCATCATGTAACAGCTTCATGCTGTAGTGTGATGTAGAACTCTTTTAGGGGCCCTATTCCTACACATGGCAGTTGTGGATGTTTTGTGTGTATTTCTATGTCTGTGTAGGGAGCAATGCATTTTAGGCTAGTCACACTCACTACAATTCAAATGCCCTACTTTTGCAATCCTGCTGATGTCATTCACTGTGAAATACACCTTTGAGGAAGGAGTCCTCCACTAACCCCATGGTGTGTCCTATAACTGCTTCATGCTGTAGTGTGCTATAAAACTTTCGTAGGGGTTCTATTTCCACACATGACAGTTGTGGATGTTTTCTGTGTATTTCTATGTATGTGCAGGGAGCAATACATTTTAAGCTAGTCACACTCACTACAATTCAAATGCTCGACTTTGGCATTTCTGCTGATATCATTCACTGTGAAATTCACCTTTGGGGAAAGAGTACTCCAGTAATCCCCATGGTGTGTCATGTAACTGCTTTGTGCTGTTGTGTGCTGTAGAGCTCTGGTAGGGGTTCTTTTACCACACATGGCAGTTGTGGATGTTTTGTGTGTGTTTCTATGTCTGTGTAGGGAATAATGAATTTTAGGCAAGTCACACTCACTACAATTAAAATGCCCTACTTTGGCAATCCAGCTGATGTTATTCACTGTGAAATACACATTTGGCGAAGAAGTACACCAGTAATCCCAGTGGTGCATCCTGCAACTGCTTCATGCCTTGGTGTGATAAAGAACTCTGGTAGGGGTTCTGTTCCCACACATGGCAGTTTTGGATGTTTTGTGTGTGTTTCTATGTCTGTGTAGGGAGAAATGCATTTTAGGCTAGTCACACTCACTACAATTCAAATGCCCTACTTTAGCAATCCAGCTGATGTCATTCACTGTGAAATACACCTTTGGGGAAGGAGTACTTCAGTAATCCCTGTAGTGCATCATGTAACAGCTTCATGCTGTAGTGTGATGTAGAACTCTTTTAGGGGCCCTATTCCTACACATGGCAGTTGTGGATGTTTTGTGTGTATTTCTATGTCTGTGTAAGGAGCAATGCATTTTAGGCTAGTCACACTCACTACAATTCAAATGCCCTACTTTGGCAATCCTGCTGATGTCATTCACTGTGAAATATACCTCTGGGGAAGAAGTAGTGTGGTAATCTCTGTGGTGCATCCTATAACTGCGTAGTGCTGTCATGTAATGTACTCGTTAGGTAGGAGTTCTAATCCCAGACATGACAGATGTGTGTCTGTGTTTGTCATTTGTATCCTGTGTGGAGGTGGGTGTGAGTGTATAACAACTGAACTCAACATGGAGCAGGTTTTGATAAATTTTTATATGGTGGCCCTAGTATATATCACAATGTCCACTGTACAGGGATAACAGATGTGAAATAGCTGAGAGGCTGGGGTGCAAATCCATACCCCTACATGTGACTCAAGGCCAGCTGAACATTGTTAGCAACCCTTGTATTACCCAGAGAACACTTTCAACCTATGTATCATACACGCACACACTTGCCTAGGCAACAGCCGCTATGTTGGTATTCCCCTGCATATTGCCCAGTGATAGTAACCATGGTGTGATTGCAGTGGGCTACAGAGGGCATGGCACCCTGTTCATCAGTCCTATAGGCATGTACATGCCGACAGTGCATCTCCTCCAGGTTCCCCACTGGACACCTGCAACACCTGTCGTGCCATCAAATGTGACCCACAAAGGACATAACATGCCTGACAAACATGCCCTGTATGGATAGATGCCACTGACACCAGGGAATACTGGTATCATGCTATCAATGTAGGTGCAGGGTCAAGCTACTGTCCATTAACAGTTCCCACCACATGAGACCAGGACTGGCACATCTGATGATAAGAATCTGTGTACACAACATGGGCCAGACACCCCAGGTACAGTTCTACATGTCACTGTACATACATGTAGGAGGTGTGCACATCCCAGGCACCATCCATGTCATGGACTAAGGAATGCATACATGGCAAGCAATGCACAGCATTGGCCACATGCAATAGTCACCCAGGCGACTGGATGGTGAATACAATACCCACCTGTGTGGGCAAATCCAGACACTACACCCCTGAGCCTCAATGCAGACCATTGTTGTGTGGCCTGATGCCAAGGTATACCCATCATCTGGCCTTGTATAGCTATCTGGTACAGTCAACCACTATACACCCATGAAGCAATACATCCATGCATGTCAGTACTGGAACCCTGTATCTGTGTGTGTGTGTTGTCTGATGCGTATGACCACATTCACACTCACTACAAGCCCCACTGGCATACTAAAGCATGCTGTCTGATGTCAGACACCTCCACATACCCTTTGCCCATATAACCTCCATATGACCCCTGTGGTGCATATGATACCTGCATAGTACTGTGTTGTGGCAATGTCACTAGTGATGAGTTGTGTTCCTGGCCCTGCCAAGAGTGCCAATGTGTGTGTGTCCCTATGAGAGTGTGGCTGTGTTGATGCTGACACCTGTTCATGCGGACAGGCATGTGTACTACACTTTACGTATAGCTACCATATCCCTGTTGCAGATGTCACTCACCATCACATATACCTTTTGAGAGCTCCTCAACATGTAACCTATGTGGCCCATCCAATAACTGCATAGACATGTGCTAGCACTACATAGTCATCAGGGGTTTGATACCCTGTACTGGTAGTTGTGTGACACAAGCATGCTTAAGTTTTACTCTCCCACCCCTCCCTGACTTTTCTTTACCTCTGTCTGCCTCTCTCACTCCCTCTCTGGTGGATGTGGAGACTTACAGCTGCTTTGCTTAGGCAGCAGCTTGTGTATTTTAAGTGATGCTCATGAGCAACTGATGGCCTCTTCATGAATTTCAGCCTTCCTCTAGCTGATTGCATGTGGAACAGCTGTGGTAACATTCCCATAGCCAATTGCATGGAACACACTCCAATATCTAGGAACATGATGTTGGTGTTGGGCCTTTTCAGTCACTGTGAGCAGGAACTTGATCTGTTGTTTGGCAAACAGCATCAAAGATGGATTGGGGAATTACCTCTAACAACATACACTGTGGAAACAGGCCAACACACAGGAGAGGGATATGCCTGACCTGACTACAGACAGTAAGTGCTGCTATACTGCATGTGGAGTAATGTTGGTTTAACAGGGTGTGTGTGGATATGGCTGTCCTGCATGTTTTAATACCTGCCATGTCAGTGCAATGTTTATGAGGAAACCACCATCTGTAGAGTCATCTGCAGACTGGGCAGTGTGTGGTGCCTTTTGTTTCATGTGTTACCCACAGAGCACCTATCTGTGAACTGCCGAAGGTAGAGTGAGGATTGCAGAGTGTAGATAGTGACAGCCGTGAGAGTTACTGACTTCATATTCCTCATAGGACATATGTTACAACAAGCCCTGTTACAAAAGTAAATGTATGAGGTTATCACAGCAACATGTCAATATTGGCTCTGTGTATGTGCCTCTAGCCACAACTCTGTCAACCTTTGTACATATGTCATGCAGTAAGAGGTGCATATGTGCTGTACACCATAATAAGTGACATCATATCTGATAACAAGCCAGTGAGATATCAGACTGCTACACATGTTATGTATAGTAGGGGTTATATTTGATGCCATAACCTGGACATTCTGTGGTTGTGTGTACAGTACTGAAGTCTGTGTACTTATGGTGATTGTCGACAGTGTGTTTATTGTTAATATGTACCTTGACCTGTGTACAGACTGTGGTAGATGTCATTGTTCTTGGTCCTGGTCTATCTGATGTTACATGCTGCTCCACTGAATGTTACCCTATCGGCTTACATGTTTGTAGAGCCAAACGCACACATGTTCCATACCACAGACAGGCATCAGACCACATTGTGCAGTGGGCCAGTATATGTAGGGTTAGTGTGTGAGTGGTAGATATGAGGATGGTGTTGAACAGATAGTCCTTATACTGTAATATTACACCAGCTTACCATATGTGGCTGTGGCTGTGTTCACATTGGTTGTGGTTATGCACTTTCACACAGGTGTCTGTTACTCTGTGCTGTGACATGCCTGTAGAGCCTGCTATATATAAAGGTACATGTGTATTCCCCCATAGGAAATGTTGGCCAGTGTTGAGCCAGTATGCCTGTAGCCTGCACAGTGCTTTGTTACATGCCTAGCAGCTTAGTGTACTTACCCAATGAGATGTCATGTCCAGATACTTGCCAGATCTACTGCTGCTTGGCCACCATAACACTCATGCATGTCAGACAAAGCAGTGGGATGCAGTGCAGATGCATATCACTAACTAGTGGGTAGTATGTGGCCATGACACCTCTAAACCAGCAGTTATTATGTGTCAGGACAGACAGGGGTGTGTGAATGCATAACCTATGATGGCAAATGTATACCAGTAGGTACGTGTTATACCTATTTACATGGCTGTTAACATCCACATTGTCAGGCTTGGTCTACATGTCTTGCACTAAGGGGTTCTGTGTATACCTCTGGACTGCCCAGAGTGTGTCAGAATGTCCACATATATTGGCCAGTATCTCTGCTGTAGTCCACAGGAGCATTACTGTGCTACCAGTGGTACTGTACTATGATGTCCTTAGGATGTCTGTCAGTAGTCAATGGCGCACATGTTAAAAGCAGATGTGACCTCCCACACACACCATGTCTGTGAAGACAATCCCTATTACGGTAGGCATAGTCTACAAATATACCTGTAATACATATCTGATATCCTCTTGCACTATGAAGTTGGGACAATAGGGGCTGAGGTAGAGCTCCACTCCATGCTCAGGACATATGGAGAGCATATATGTATATATAATTATCCATATATCTACATAGATATATATACACATATACATATCAACATACATAGATGGATATGTATATTTACATAGATATACATATAAACACTCAGATACATATACAGAGCAATATATGTCTACCCATATACAGATAGAGATACACATGCACATATACGTATGGATATCTTCAGATATATTGACAGTAGTAGGTATATCAGAATAGATATGTATGCACATATAGTTATAGATATCTACATATATACCAACATAACTAGGCATATCTGTACACATAGGATGTGCATAAATATATAGCTATATAGACATATATCTATATACATATATGTATATCTATATATACATATATCTAAATATATATATATATATATATATATATATATATATATATATATCTATAATATCTATCTATATATATATATATATATATATATATATATATATATATATATATGTACATACGAAGAGATGTACACATGGCCGTATTTATGTTGCACTATACAGATGTATATACAGACATATGTATGAGCATACATGTGTATGTACATGTAGACATATATAGACCTATTATATATATATATATATATATATAACCATATTCCTGTCATGTGTAAACCTCACAGTTGTGTATACCCTCCCAGATGTATCTCACCATATGTATCTGCTATGTGTACATTATGATAAAACAACATATGTGATGCAACAGTCATATTAATAACAAGGACTACACAATTTAGGAACTAAAGGCAATTGTTCAATATTACTCAACATGTGTATTGACAGCTATATTGGTAAAACAACAGCTGTCTTCCCAGTGGTCTTGGCGTAGTGGTTAAGTGTTGTGACATTAGTTTACAGGGTCCTTGGTTCAATAATTGTTCATTTTGTTGCTGGACAGAACAAGGGCTGTCAGATACAGAGTGGTTAAGGCAGTTTTGAGCAGCTTTAAGCACGTTTGCATGGGTTTGCGTGAAGCTAAGCGGTGCTAAGTTATGGGTAAACTTACGGGCACTTACACAGTGTAGGCTTCGCTTACCAGTGCCAAATCAGCTCTGCTGTTATATTGCAGTATTGTTGATACTTGCTAAGCATGGCTTAGCCCTGGAAACCAGGTCACACCACCCAGTCTGATAATCTGCAATAAGTGCATGTAATGCCATGTAAAATACATACGCCTATGTGCTGTCATTACAGTAGCAAGGGGTGTGAGTGTCAGGTGTGGGACATAGACTTATATGAGTCCTGTACAGCACTGTTATCCATGTGAATGTGTTACATACAGGTGTAGTAGCCCAGGGTATGTGCTGTCACACTGGCATGTAGTGTATCATGGCAGTACTACTGTTGGCAGTGCTTACCCAGGCAAGAGCAGAGTGCTAAATGTAGTACTAACAACAGACACACCTGTGGGCATAGCTGGACACTGAGACTTCCCTGTTGCATCCCAGGTGCGTGAGCTGTGTCACAGTATATACCCCTTACTGGGTAATGATCTGTCATGTGGAATGTAACTGTAGACTACGGTCTGTACAGCACATGTTAGTGAGGGCTTCTGACATGTAGTTATGACATACATATTGTTGTCAGATGTCTATCTGTCAACAAACTCATGCCACTGCATAGCTACTTGCCAAGCTGATGACTGTCAGTCCCTGTACAGATGTGCAGATGGCAGGTATCTAGCTGGAATATGTACAGGCAACCTAAGCTTGATTGACACTGACATGTCTGCCCAGATGTGTAAGAACTGGCACATATAGGAGATGTCACCCTGTATGCACCACATGCCATGGGTACCTCCACTACACTACCATAGTCAACAGAACATGCTTGGGTACAGGTCTCCATCACAGACACTAACCATGTGTTGTAATGCATGTTGCATTCATGTTAACATGATCACCTCAGTGGCCATGTGCAGGGGGCACCTGGAGGATTGGCTGATGCATGTCATTCTCACCCCGAGGGTCACCACAGTAGTGTCTGTTGATAGATTGCCCATTGCCACCTGGCAGGTGGCAGGATACCACTGTACATACAACCCCTACACAACCCATCTCTCCTTGGACAATAGCTAGGTACACAGCTATGACCACCTGCAGCGATGCACCCCTTTACTGACACATGTGTACATGTGCATGACTGAGTATAGCAGTGTCTGTTAGCACACCTGTACATGAGAATTCCATGAGGGCCCTTCACAACCACCACAACACCCATTGCCATAGTCAGTTGTAGCTGCTGCTGTATGGGACATTACATGTACCCTGTTAAGCTTCCCCAATACCGGCTACATGAGCCTTGCAGTACCAGCACAATAGTGTTTTATAAATGGGTTGATAGGCATGGGATACCCATTGTGTTCTGGCATGTGTGTGTACTTGTGCATGTCCATATATCTGTAGGGTACAGCATTCCGAGGCCACATACTCCTATTACAATACCCATTGCCACACAGTAGTATAGATAGTATTTCTGCTGCCCATTGGTGAGGCATTACAATGCAACACTCTACTACATGTGTGGCATGTGCATTAGATGCATATCCCTGTAGTACCACTGTTGGGGTATACTATGGGTTGTATTGCAGTCATGGCCAATGTATGATGGCGGGTATGGCAGATTGTCAACATGGATTTCAGGGAGTACAACATCCACTGGGGTACACTGTCATTACACCAAGCTACACCCGGTATATATCCCATGTACCATGTTATGGTTACCACTGTCACCATCAACCATACAGGTAACTGATACCACAATCCAAGCCAGTTATGCATGTGTTGTGTGCAGCCTACCTGTAACACATTGGACACACAATCAAGTTAGTTAGCAGTGATAGGCCCTGGTATCTCAGATGTGTGTCTGGCTGTTATGTGTCTCTTAATGTGTATATGATGGTATGTCACACTACGTATTTTCCATATACACCCATTACATCCCCCATTAACATACTATACATGTCTAGGGATGTTCTGCATGTAACATGTGACCTGGGACACACCACACCCTAAACGCTGTGTGGTGTGTGCACTGTAAGCCACACACTTCAGTATCACTGCATAGGTAGGTAGGCGTCTAGTCCCAGTGTTGCTAAGTAACAGAGTGTGTGTGTATGTGGATGGGTCTACATCAGGTTGCAGGGTATACACGCCTCAGCGGGTAACCTGTCCATGTGGCACAGGCAATAACTGTTTCAGTAACCTGTGACATGTGTTCAACTGTACCCCAGATATGTCACAGCCATGGTGTCACCACAGTGCCATACCCTGTTGTGGAATATGACTGCAGACCATCCTCGTGCTGACACATGTACACCTACAACACAAATGGATAACATTATAGGGACCGCATTCAACCAGTGTTACTAACAGCTATAATACATCATTGCTGGACAGCTACACTGCCATCCATATATGCATTACACTTTACTCCTTACAACATGTTACACTGCAGTACTGTGGTACACTGTAGTCCAATCACCATGTGCATGAGAACCATATTAGCCTGTCCCTGCATTGATGGCATGGATAACAGGGATGTGGCACAAGTATCATCATAAGCACAGGGCATCCTTGTGCTGACACATTTACACCTACAACACAAATGGATAACATTGTAGAGACCACAACCAAGCAGCATTACTAACAGCTATAAGGCATCATTGCTGGATGGTTACACTACTTGCCATATATGCATTACACTTTACTCCCTACAACATGTTACACTGCAGTACTGTGGTACACTGTAGTATAATCACCGTGTGCATCAGAACCATATTAGCCAGTCCCTGCATTGATGGTATGGATGACAGGGGTGTGGCACAAGTATCATCATATGCACAGGGCATCCTTGTGCTGACACATGTACACCTACAACACAGATGGATAACATTATAAGGGCCACAACCAAACAGTGTTACTAACAGCAATAAAGCATCATTGCTGGATGGCTACACTATCTGCCATATATGCATTACACTTTACTCCCTACAACATGTTACACTGAAATACTGTGGCACACTGTAATACAGTTACCATGTGCATCAGAACCATATTAGCCTGTCCCTGCATTGATGTTATGGATGATAGGGATGTGGCACAGGTATCATCATATGCACATGGTGTGATGTTGGTTTGCCAGAGGATGAGAGTGGGCCATACATTTGACACTATGTATGTCGGTGAGGGGTTTACTGTGGTGAGCTGGGCATGGTACAGTGGTGTGTATAGGTAGGGGATTGCCCTAGGTGTGTTTGCATAATGTGTGGGTATGCATGCACATAGTTCTGCCATGTAGCTGCCCTACACAGGTGTTTAAGGACAACTGCAGACCATACTTGGCAGGGTGTGAAGTTCACTGCCTCTGGCCACGGACATGTGGACTGTGCCTGCAAGGAGTTCCATGGGCACATCCAGGTACAGGCCTCAATGTGCTACTCTCACCTGACGATGGCATATGTCTGCTGGTACCAGGTCCCTCCGGGGAGTGGCCAGAACCATGTGCTCGTGGCCTGCTGTGGTGTGGTGTGGACAGAGCCTCCCTCACAGTGCCAGGGCTGGTACTGCCATTATTGGAGCCCCTTGGTATCCTAGCATGTCCACGTTGGCTACCAGCTGTTGGTGTTGCTGGCCTACATCCACATGACTATTGCTGCACTCCCACCACATGTTCAAGCATGGACAGACCACGGTTGATGAGGGCCATCATCTCACCAGACCGTCTATCCATGAACTTGGTTAATCCACAGATGGCACCAGCCAGTTCACGGGTGTTGTCATTTGCAGATGTAAGAGCAGCCCTCTGCAGCCTCAGGCCCTGTCTGGCATAATGTTCTATACGTGCCTGCACTGCCATGACAGCCTGAACCATGCACCTGCTGGTACCAGCTCTGTCGTCCCTGCCAGGGGGATGATGTCCAGCGGCCCTACCATGAGCACCCTGGGACATCTGCCTATGTGGTGCCCTGCCGGACATCCAGCTATGCCTGCTGCAACCAAACACTGTAGGCATGGTTACCACACTTTCCTGTGCACTGCCACCAAATGTCAGCTGTCCCTCCACTATGGCCACTGGTGATGGGGTGTGTATAGGCACTGAAACTGTGTGCAGGTTTGGGGTAGCTAAAAGAGGGATATCAAATGTTGGTGCAGTGTCAGCCCCTGACATCCCCAACTGTGCCTCAACAGTACTATCATCATCTTCGGTGTCTGCATGGACACTAGCATCAGATTGCATGCAGGAGGGACCCTGACCCACCTCACCAACTGTGGGGGAAAACAATAAACATACTTTAAAACCTGTACAGCATTACCTAACAGTATACACACACACACACACACACACACACACACACACACACACACACACACACACACACGCACACCTCTGTAATACCTACCTGTCCATGGCTTTACAGGCAGTCCCACGTATATGTCCATGTGGTACCCCATCCTGCATCACACTTGTTAACATACACATATTGATACCACTCATTAACATATCAGTCCTCTAAATACCTACACAAGCGGTCACAAGACCTGTTACTACTTTACCTGCCTGACCTGTGTGTAGTGGTTTTACAAGGCTTTACTGCTGTCATTCGGTATGCACACTCTGTATGTCCGAACATCATGAGCATGGACCTACATGTGTGGGCTACTATGTTCTATCCATAATAACATGCACTGGTGTGTCATGTGTATGTAATGCACAGTACATGCCAGATATGCTGCTCCTTCAGCCTATCATGTGACAACTGTAATATTTGGATACACTCCCTGGTGTTGACTAGTACCTCCCAAATGCATCTGTAGCACTGCATACATGGGTTGTAGGTGACCTCTCTGCTGAATGCAATATTAAGGGTGTACCTGGTGTCTACCTTCCTAGTGGATGCCTGTTCCATGCTACAGACCATATTATACTGTCAGCTGTCCTGTGATTACACACATGACAAGTATTCCTGGTGTGTAATGTGGCAGTCCATGCACATGTACTCCATGATCCCAGAGGGAGGTACTGTTGTATGAACACCCCACAATCACACATGTGCATACATGGCCAGCCACACAAACACACACACATGCACACAAGCATCCTACGTGCATCAACCCTCCTCCACTTAATCAGAGTGACCCTACAGACAATCTGACTACCACCAGGATGCACACACACACATACAGGTGAGGTTGCACAATGAAAGTACACACAGTACTCCTATTACCCCTCTGTCAACATGCGCAACATATGGTACCCAACAGCATGCAGTGCAGCTATAGTCAATCCATACTGGCAACAGTATACATGTCTGTGATGCATGTGCTGTGTCAGTAGGTGAAACCCTTTCCCCTGGATACCACTGCAACCATAAACATGGTATTTCTGTGCACCTGTTCTGCACCCTGCCATTTACTTTGCAACACACTTCACAGGTGTATGGCCCATTGCTGAATGTGTACTACTGTGTCAGTTATGTCAGCTTTAATGCTCACAGCCCCTATGTTTTCCAGCAGCACATACCTGGGATATGTGGACAGATGTCATTTGTGATTGCCTGATGCCTGATGTACAGCTCTCAACATCAGCAGACCATGTATGACCAATCCAATACTCTTACACTAACAATCATCAGAGCATACCATGGCTATGGGGAGTGTACACACCTTTCCTGATATGATGCACCCATCCATGAGCTGCATTGGGACTACATCACTGCATATCTTAATAGTACATGTGCCCAATATGTGACATATGTCCTGTACTTTCACATGCAGTGTCTACGGAATGTGTTAGGTGTGTGGATGCTGACCACAATGCATACACTCTGTGTGGGCATATGTATGCTATGACAGTTTGACGCACTTCTTGTTGTGTGTTCTACAGCAGTCAATGCTCCTGGCAGGGGTATACCAGGGTGGGCCACGTGCAATTGCCAGTGTATGTTCAGTCTGCCTTACACATGTCCCCCTACTCTGCATGATTGTAAGGTCTACTCATGTGCACATCCCTTGGTGTTCACACACTGCCATCACTATTGCTGTGTGGGTAGGGTTACATCTGCCACAGGTCATGAACCTGACTATGTTCAGATACTGCCATTCTTAGCATTTTTAGGATCCCTGCTGCAGTGCACTGGTGTGTCCTGCTGACACCCCCCTCCTTCATCCTTTTTGCAGATGCATGACAAGTAAGCCCTACACATGTGTGTCACTTTGCAGTGTCCCATACACTGAACACCACATGTTACAGCCTAGTCCCAGCTGATAATGTGGACTAATGTAATGCCTTATGCCATAGTGTATCTCTGCAGCAGTTGCCATTGTCCTACAGGTATATACACTGGTGTTGCACTGCATATGGGTGTTGTTCCAAACATGCCCCTACTGTAGACCATGTCTCCCACCATTATGTTACTCCCTGTAGACACATTCCACAATGACAGGATGTTAGTTGTCATGCAGATGTCTGACATGCCCTTCCAATACCCCATCATGGTCACCCCTGTGATGCTGTGCATTTCACAGCAACAATATGTGCACATGTACAGCATGCATTCTGGGTAGGTGTGTTAGATGTGTGCATGGAATAGACCATCGCTATTACATGCCCGATGTGTTGGCAAGCATCTACATAAACCATACTCACCGGCTACAGGCTGCTGCCTTGGTGGTATCCCGGGGGGACCTACATAAGAGGGTGAGAGATGCAATGTCAGTGGCCACACCTGTGGCAGTGCTACAGGGTGGGTGCAGTATTACAATACATCAATGGCACATTTCCACAATACTACCACATGTGGACATCTGGTTATCACTACTATGCAGCAACACAATATACCTATCACATGTCAGATATGCATGCTCTGTCTGTACTGATGCAGATGTATATGCAACAGTGTATAATTCACAAACCAAACCAACACCAAGACCAGTAATGCTTCTTTACTGCGATCAATATAAAGTGCAACCAACTGCTTTTATACAAAAGAATTAAGTTGATCAACACTAATTATTCTATTAACTTCATTCATTAATTCATCAATCAAATCTTAAAGTAAATACACAGTATTTTTTCTATATATAAAAAACAGTATTAAGACTAAAATACCTTCAAGTCAAATATGCTTTTGCTTTAAAGTAGCATATATTTCAAGTTAAGTATATTTTCTTATTAAATATATTTTCTTATTACATGCTCAAGTGCACATGATTATTGATATGAAATACAAAATTAATTATATCAAGAAATAATAATCAACAATCATAACCTGGATACAAAAATTAACAATGATGTTAACAATAATATTATCTCATAATGCTGTGCAAAATATGAATTTTTAGATTTTTTTCCATTAAATGCTTAATTCTAAATTCAATCCATAAGGTTTTAGTGTATTAAATTTAAGAATCATCCTTGTTTCTAATTCAAGTAGTTTTTGAACAAAAATTCCCCCACCTTCAGAACTAAATGGTTTACCCAAAACACAAAATTTCAAACTGTCAGGGTAACCATTATGTTTTTCCAAAAAATGCTTGGCCACAGGACTAAGTTCATTTTTGTTTCTAATATATTTTAAATGTTCTAAGATACGAACACGAACCATTCTTTTTGTTTGTCCTATGTACCAAGTATTATTGCAAGAGCAACCTAGAATGTATACCACTCCCACTGATTTACAGTTGAAGCGATATCTTGCAGAGAAAGACACACCATTAATGTTAGTTAAATTGCTGGCTCTTCCACAAACACTACAATGGCCACATGAATAAGTACCTACTGAAGTATTCCCCCTTTCATCTTCACCTCTATTGAAGAAGTTATAATTTAATAACTCCTTCAAATTTTTCCCTCTCTTATAAGAAAAGGTTATCTGTTTGGGAAACAAACAACCTATATTCTCATCTTCATATATTAAATACCTGTATTTTCTCACAATTCTATTTAGTTCTTTTGATAAAGGAGAATATTTTGTGACAAAAAAACAATTTAGCCTCATTGGCCTGGGCTCCACCATTATTTCTTTCTCTCACTAAAGAATTTTGTCTTTCTCTCACTAAAGAATTTTGTCTATCCTGTCTACCTTCATATTATCTATGTTCAATCTGGTCCATAATTCCTAAGGTTTTGTTCTTACATAATAACAAATGGTCTTTATTATAACCTCTCTTAGTTAGTCTTGATTCAACATTCTTTAACTCATTATATCTCTCATTTACAACAGTGGTCTACTGATGTGCCCTGTGGCCTTACCTGCATGCTACTCGGCTGGTATGTGAATGGTACCCACCTCCACAAAGGTGTCCAAAGGTTAGTGGCTGGCCAGATGGGCAAGTGCCACAAGGCTGGCCAGGAGCTCCTCCACACGTGTCAGGGAGAGATAGATGGCATGACCCCCCCCTGTGGCAAGGTGATCCCCCCGGTCTGCAGCAAATGCCGACAGGCATTGCGAAGCAGGTCAGTACAATGATGCTGGACCTGTTCATAACTGCGGTTGTGCAGTCCGGCATCATTGACCCTGTGGACTAGGTCATTCCACAGGGCAGTCCACTCCTGATGGTCATGGCGGGCCTGGCCATACAGCACAAGGTAGTGCTGGATTAAATACATGATCAGCACTTCATTTTTGACATCTGAATATGGTGGCAGACTTGCATATGACATCTTGGCTGAAAGATATAAAGATGGAAACAGGTCTGAGAAACTCATACAGCAAGGTTACCACAGTTCTTAATACACATCTCTGTCACCCCCCACCATATCAGTGACAACAAACTGTAAACACAACTCATTGGGTATGGCTACAGCTTACCTACCAGTGGGACAGATATTGTATTGTGCCACACTTTCTGCTATGTGTTTGTAGCCATGTTCCCTGTGTGGACAATATCATTGCTGGCCTGTTACAGACTATTCACCTGCATGCCATTGTCAGGGCCACTATGGTTTCATATATGCCTGTGGTATGGCTGCTTTATGATTGCTGCACATCTGACAGTCTGTGTTATTGGGAATATCTTTGCATGCTGTTGGACATGTTCCAGGATTGTGTAGACTATCACTACTAACATATGTTCTATAACAGTGATACAGTTGCATGTATATGTACTATTGCCCATCAGAACCACCTCTCCAAACCCATCTGCTCATTTACCTGGCCACACCACATGTGTGTCCCACCCTGGGGCCTCCTCATGTACTGGTCCAGCAATACTGTTGTGGAACCAAGCCAGGGGATGTTGCTCTCCCCAGGGGCACACACAGACATGTTCCTGTCCCCTGAGGTCAAGTCCAGGATCTGTTACATAACGGGCTCCACAGACACATGTGGAATGTGTTACATCATTCTGAGGCAACCAGTACACATTCACAGGGCTGACATGCTCCTCCTGCTCAACCTCCAGGCCAGGCATCTTCAGGACATGGGCTGCAGTTGTGAGTAGCAGTGGGTGGGAGGCTTGTTTTCATTGTATCCATACTGGAGCCCATGGGGTGTCCACATCACAGACCACACACACCATCCAGGGTGTTTACCCACCACATGTCACATACCACCTCTGTAGACTGTCTTCTATATCTACCAAACCCTGACCACCTCCACAACTATACCTGCCATACTTCCCCATATTCCCATTACATACTTCACAGACCAGGGCAATGTGGTCCTAACAAGGGGTTAACATGTGACATACCCATCCATGTTGCACACACTGCCAGCTGTAGACATCTATGTGTATTGCCATGTGAGCTGTTTCCTCACACATAGCATGCAGCACTGTTGTAGTAATATAGGGGACATGGATTTACATACATATATGTTTGTGTGTGTATGTTTTGTATATATATAGACATGTGCATATAGGTATATATCTATATATGTGTAGATATATGTGATGTATATATGTGTGCATATATATGTTTACACATGGATATCTGTATATTTGTGGACATACATATATATATATATATATATATATATATGTGTGTGTGTGTGTGTGTGTGTGTGTGTGTTTATATATTATATATGTGTACATATGTACACATATGCATACCTATATGTGGGGTACATTCAGACATCAGGTCCACAATTTCACAACACCTTCCTACACAGCTGCTCTGTTCTGCCTTGCTACAACACAGACAGGTGCCACATATGGACACAGCATGACATTAGGGGGTTATATGTAGGACCAGATTGCAGGTAACCCTATTACACACCTATGGCATTCCTGCATGCAACATTACAGATTAACCTGAGTATCCTGCAAGGGGTGGACTGTGGCTCCCACGTGTCCATCATAATGGCATTACTTCCACAACCAGCTTATCGACCACGTAATATTCATGCTTCCCATTACACAATACACACTATGATGACTTACATCTTGTTAATCAGTACTGATCTGCACAGTTGACAGCTATGGCCCTCTACCCACAGGGATAGACACCATTGTCCATAGCAGTTGTTCAGTTGAACATCATTGCAACACCTGATGGCACATATAAATCATTCAACAGCTTTGGCCGGCTAAGAACTTGCTATATTCGACTGGACGTATAAGAGAATTGAAGTACCTTTATCTGCTCTTTTTTTTTCAAAAATTACAGTATTTAAATTGATTTTAACTGTGTGGAAGGAATATTAGCTGAACTGGAAGTTAGTCAGTGTTTGCTGATTTTTGTTATTTGCTAGTAATTACAGGTGTGGGGGTAGTTACATTCTTTGATTTCCTGTCCTTGCCTATTTAAGTGGTACAGTGTGAAATATTTTCTGCTTAAAAACCTCAGCTTTGGCCGGCTAAGAACTTGCTATATTCAACTGGACGTATAAGAGAATTTAAGTACCTTTATCTGCTCTTTTTTTTAAAAAAAAATACAGTATTTAAATTGATTTTAACTGTGTGGAAGGAATATTAGCTGAACTGGAAGTTAGTCAGTGTTTGCTGAATTTTGTTATTTGCTAGTAATTACAGGTGTGGGGGTAGTCACATTCTTTGATTTCCTGTCCTTGCCTATTTAAGTGGTACAGTGTGAAATATTTTCTGCTTAAAAACCTCAGCTTTGGCCGGCTAAGAACTTGCTATATTCAACTGGACGTATAAGAGAATTTAAGTACCTTTATCTGCTCTTTTTTTTTCAAAAAATACAGTATTTAAATTGATTTTAACTGTGTGGAAGGAATATTAGCTGAACTGGAAGATAGTCAGTGTTTGCTGAATTTTGTTATTTGCTAGTAATTACAGGTGTGGGGGTAGTCACATTCTTTAATTTCCTGTCCTTACCTGTTTAAGTGGTACAGTGTGAAATATTTTCTGCTTAAAAACCACAGCTTTGGCCGGCTAAGAACTTGCTATATTCAACTGGACGTATAAGAGAATTTAAGTACCTTTATCTGCTCTTTTTTTTCCAAAAAAATACAGTATTTAAATTGATTTTAACTGTGTGGAAGGAATATTAACTGAACTGGAAGTTTTCACTCTGCTCTTCAGTTAGTCCCATCCACCCTCCCTGTTTTTGTTTTGGTGTTAATCTTAGTGGCCTTGCAACTGCCCGCCCCTCTTGTAAATTTGTGTTTGGATACTCCTTCTGGGCCCATCTCATTTGCTCACTCAACTGAGTGCAGTGAGATCATATTCTGATTTCAGGCACTCCTACTGTGTACAAAGAGAGCATCTGGGAAACAGAAAAAAAATTAAGCTTTTTTCCTGCCTTTCCTGTTAAGTGGTATAGACTATTTGTAGGCTTCTGAGCCCCCAAGCCCCTCTGTGTTGGAGGGAAGCCTTCTAGCTTAGATTTTTTTTCCTTATAACTAGCCAGTTTTCTAGTTTCAGCACTCAAATCTGTTTCTTTGATCTCAGCACTTGTTCAGAAAAAAAAAAAAATTCATCTGCTTTTACTGTACTTGTGTTTCTACCTACTTTTTTACTTTTGCATCATCTTAAAAGTACTCAGTTGTATTTATTACTGCTTGGTGTAACTCATTCTAAGCCTTTTGGTTTAAACACTTGGGCTTTGGATCAGTTCTGCACTGAGAGGGTTTGTGGTCTGCACTGTAGTGGCAGAACAGGTAGCTTACATCCTTCTAGGTTGGGAACTGCTGATTGAGGGCTCAGTGTCTGTTATTCTAAAAGTGTATTAATTCTGGTTTAAGCACTTGGGCTTTCAGGCCAGTTATTTTACATTAAGAGAGTTCGTGGTCTGCGCTCTTGTGGGAGGAGAGGCTGGACTCTGCCCTTCTGACTGGGAATTTCTGGTTTTAGGCTTATAGTGCATGCATACCTGAACTGCTTCTTACTGAAGTTGGTGCGCCTTGCTTGCTGTGGCATAGACTGGATTCGGGCCTGCTGGATCTAGCTTTGTTTGTGTAACTTGAGCACTAATCCAGGCATTCTCTAAAGTATTCAATTGTATTTATTACTGCTTGGTAGTAACTTGATTAAAGTGTAGCTATCATTCTAAGTCTTTTAGATTAAGCACTTGGGCTACAGACCAGTTGTTTTACATTAGGAAGGTTTGTGGCATGCACTGTGGTGGCAGGACAGGTAGCTTTTATCCTTCTAAGTTGGGAACTGCTGATTGAGAGCCCAGTGTCTGTTATTCTTAAAGTGTATTAGTTCTGGTTTAAGCACTTGGGCTTCAGGCCAGTTATTTTACATTAACAAGGTTTGTGGTCTGCACTCTTGTGGGAGAAGAGGCTGGACTCTGCCCTTCTGAGCTGGGAATTTCTGGTTAAAGGTTTATAGTGCCTGAATATTTGAACTGTATCTTACTGAAATTGGTACACCTTGTTTGCTGTAGCATAGACTAGATCCAGGCCTGCTGAATCTAGCTTTGTTTATATGCTTGTTGTTTGTTTGCTTGTTATTTCCCTGGAGCGCTAATTCCACCTAATCTGGCTTCTCAGCACTTCTGTGGATCACTAGTGATATCTGCATTGCTTACTGTACTTATTTCCTTGTTTCACTTGAAAGAAAGTTACTGTTTGTCGTTTTGCATTTAAGTTACCTGTAACACATTGCACTTAAGTTACCTGGCACTTGCTCACTAAAGCAATTATATAAGTCAGCACTAAAAATTAAAAGCACTACACCCTCACTCCCCACTGGCCCTGGTTTTCAATTATTAGGGAATTCCCAATATTATTCTAGCATGTCCAAAGGTCAGTTGTCAATCTCCTCTCTGGTCCAGCTGGTGAATCTGGGAATCTTGAGGCAATGTTACAACTGCCTCATGTACACAGACAACCCTCTCCTCCTCCCAACAAATTCCAACACATGTGAGAGATGCAACCATATAGCCAAACTGGAGGCTAAGCTCTCTCAACTCAGTACTGGCATAACCAGTCAGGAGGAGAAGGAAACCACACTCACTACAAGTCTCACATAGACCTACCACGACAGCAAACCATACACATAATCACACAAAAACATACTCAGAGGCTCTAAATAAAGATCTGCCGAAGCAGCAGAGACCTCCAAAGCAGACACGCAAGCAGCCGCTACCCCAAAACAAAACACGTGCAATACATATCTCACAAAGCCAGTGTGCCAAACAGTCACAGCCCTTAAGACTAAACAACACACCTGATACACTTGTAATAGATGACTCTATTGTCAGGCACACTGACATCCCGCTCACCAGGCTGAACAAGGAGAGGGTCACGGTGAGCAGCCTGTCGGGCGCTAGGATCCGCCACATAACACAAGCACTCAGGTCACTCCAAGGCAAGTACAAATATGACTCAGTCGTTGTCCATGCTGGTGTGAATGACCTGAGACGTACCTCCCTGGACTACATGAAAAGAGACATAAAGGAGCTCTCTGAGCATGTAGCTCAGGCCGGTATGACCCTGACCTTGAGTAGCATCTTACCCTCACCAAGAATGATGCCACAATATGAAGACAAGATGATCAATTTCAACAATTGGCTTAAGTACTGGTGTCATTCAAAGGGGATCCAATGCCTGTCAGGTTGGGATGATATGCTCGACAAGCCACAATGCTTCGCTAGGGACGGCTTGCACCTGTCACCCCTGGGTTTTTGAATATTGGCAAAGGCTCTTGCTACCCCCATAGTGCCTTTTTTGGCAAGGCTCAAAAGACAAACCCACCTCCATAGGTATCACAAGGGATAAGAAACTAAGAGTAATGCTACTCAACACCAGAAGTCTAAACCTCAAGATGCACTTTCGACTCAAACTCTCCTTAGCATGGAGAACATCGATATCTGTGCAGTAACAGAAACCTGGTTCAGGGCTCCCGAGAGCACCCCAGCACTACCAGGTTATACCTCATACCATGCTTTTCGGCCCCAAAACTTGGACCGAACCACAAAAGGAGGGGGGTATCGATATTCATCAAAGATACCCACACCTCCAGGTTGGTGGCAAAGCACAAAGCATCAGAGACTATCCATGTGCAACTAACAGTGGGTAAAACTGCCTTCCAGTTTATAGCCTGCTACAGACCACCCTCCCAAACCCAGGAACCCCACTCGGCCTTCCTGAGAACACTGGAAAATATGAAGGTCTTTCCAAACACCATTATATTGGGCGACTTCAACTACCCAAACATAGACTGGGAGCATTACTCTAGCTCCAACACCCTAGCCCAAAGGTTCCTAGAATTTATAAACTCAAATGCTATGGAAAAACTTGTTACCACTCCCACAACAGGGGAAAATATACTGGACCTGATCATCACCAACATGGGGACTCTATGCTCCAGACCAGAAGTGTATCCCTCACTGGTAAGATCAGACCATAAACTAATCTCACTGGATATTCACATCCCGACCCCACCCCCTGCCCAGAAAACCACAGTGAAAAACTTCTCTAAAGCAAATTTCACACTCCTCAAAACTTAGGTGGAATCCTTCAAAGCCCCCGGGCCTGTGAAAAATACAGCCCAGACCGCAGAATCCTTTATAAACGCATTCTATGAACACCTTCAGGAATGCATGGATCATGCGATCCCAAATAAAACCAAGACCCAATCCTCCAAAGGCAGACGTCCTGTCTGGTGGACCCCAGCAATAAACAAACTATACAATAGAAGGACAAAGCTACTAAATGATAGAGCAAAATCCCAAAAAGGGAAGGCATCACTGATCAGTATTAGCAAAAAACTATGGGCACACATAAAATTGTCTAAGGCCAGCTTCGAGAGAAAAATTGCACAGGACACTAAGGATAATCACAAGGCTTTCTTTAGTTATGTTAGGAACCTGGGTGGTAATTCCCAGATATGCTCAGAATTAGTCCAAAATGACAAAAAATACACCGAACCCACAGACATTGCCAACATCCTAGCTGACAGGTTCAGCAAACTCCCAAAGGGCAAATATCTATCCCAGCGAGTGCTGCTCCCCTGACATCTCAGATGCTCTGGTAAGAGCCGCCCTCTCCAAAGCAAAAAACACAGCATTAATGGGACCAGATGGTGTCCCGGGCTGCGTCCTACATGAACCCAAGAAGAGCTAAACCCAAACATAAAACTACTGTTCAATCTCAGCCTTACTACAGGATATGTGCCCAAAGAGTGGCATACAGCAACAGTGGTCCCTCTCCATAAAGGTGGTGCCAAAACGGATCCTGGAAACTATCGCCCCATAAGCCTGACTAGCTTGGTCTGCAAAGCTATGGAAAGGATCTTCATGGACCTCATAAATAAAGATATTGGGGACCTACAAACACTGGATCCTACCCAGTTCGGCTTTGTTAAGGGCAGATCCTGCCTCTTAAACCTGGTTGATTTCTTTGAAACAGTCACCAAGGCCATTGACGAGGGGAAGGTGGTCCACATAGCCTACCTGGACCTCGCAAAAGCCTTCAATACAATACCCCACTTGGGCATTATAGATAAGCTCACCAGCTTAAATATAAACCCCTATGTCACTAGATGGATTGCAAACTGGCTCAAGGACAGAACCCACATGGTTAGAATTGCTGGAGCCATGTCAGACTCTAAACCAGTTACAAGTGGTGTCCCACAAGGCTCAGTCCTGGGACCTCTCTTGTTCGGTATATATTTCTCGGAGGTACAGGCCAACACGGAAGGACTGTGGCTGACCAAGTTCGCAGATGACTGCAAACTGGGCGCCATAATCGACTCTCCAGTTGATATAAGCATCCTCCAAAAGGGCCTCATAGAAACAAACAACTGGTGCCAGAGCCATGGCCTCAAGCTAAATGCCAAAAAGTGTATAGTCATCCCCTTTGGCAAAAACAAAGTGCCCACAAATTACCACATAGGTGGTAATCCATTAAGTACAGAAGAAGTAATTAGGGATCTGGGGACCCAAGTTGACAGCAATCTCTCATTTGACAGCCACGTGGCCAAAGTGGTTAGAAAAACATTTTATACAGCCTACCTAATCATGAAGGGATTCACATCTAGATCAGGGGACGTCATTGTGCCTCTTTACTCATCCCTCATCAGGCCCATAATTGAGTACAATGCCCCTTTTGGGATGTACCTTACCAGATACCTGCAGCAACTGGAAAGACCCCAAAAGTACCTCACCAAGAGGATCAAAGGGCTCAAACAGATGCCATATGCTGCCCGGTTAAAGAAACTCCAGCTCTACTCAGTGGCATACCACCTGTTCAGAGGCGATCTGTGCCTGACGTATAAAGCCATGTCCAACCCGGAATTAATGGATATGCTGCACCTCAGAAAATCCAAATCCCATCGAGCTATGCGCTCGAGAGACTTGAACCTCAGCACTGAAATAAATAGGACATGCTGGAGGGACAGATTCATAACCCAGAGGCTCCCTTCACTCTGGAATAAAATCCCAGTCCAGGTTAGGCAGAGTCCCTCATTGACTCTCTTCAAGAGGAATCTCGATGAGTGGATGGGAGATTGTAGGTTTACCCCGGGTATCACTTCTGTGTCACTGTTAGACAGAGGCACAGTATACTAACCTCGAAAAAGGGCATAGCAAAATAAATTTAAAATGGGTGGCGAAAGCCAAACACATTCTGGCTAGGCTTATAAATGCCCTAGGGCAGATAGCCTAGTATGAACCTATGAACCTATGAACCTATGAACATCATCTATCCCATTATTATGGACGAAGTACTGCATTCAATTACATGCATATATATTTCACATATCTGTTGTGGGAATGATGTTTGTTCTGGATAGTTTGCTGGATGTAATTATATATATATATATATATCTATCTATATATATATATATATATATATATATATATATACATATATATATATATATATATATATATATATATATATATATATATATATATATATTTTTTTTTTTTTTGCTGTGGCTTTGGCTTTCACTTTTACTTCCACTTCCACTTTCACTATCTCTCTCTCCCTCTCTCTCTCTCTCTCTTTTTCTCTGTTTCTGTCCAGTAAATGGATTGAGCTGCTGTGAATAGATTGCAGCATGGATTTTGTAGGTGATGCACATGATCAGGTGATGGCCTCTGCACCAATCAGTGTCCTCCACTTGCTATCTGCATGCAGTTTGCTGTGCAGTATTTCTAATTACCACTGCCATGGCAACCACCTACTATAAATCCCTACAACATGTGGGCATGGTCACTTTACCTTTCCTGTGTGATGGACATCCTTCCTGTGTGTGGGCATCAGTGTTACAGACATCAGGTAGCAATACCTCTTACAGGGGAACCTGCACACACAGGCCAGCTACATATTTGTTCCAGAACTATAGATTGTGAGTAGAGTTGTATGCATTGTATAACACTGGTGGTGCAGGGTTTGTGTGTGCATGCTAGTTTAACTTGGAATGCAGTCTGTCTGCATAGCTCTCAACTGTGGGCCTATCCTCTTGATGGCCAGAGGTGTGCCTATTATGTTTTGTCTGTCCACCATACCGGTCTTGTGCCAGAGATTTTACTGGCAGTGTGTGTGTTGAGTGCTATCAGTACATGGCTACATCCATTTCTGTTTCTAACATCATATTCCTGACTAAGGGTATGTTGCAGACTATCCTGTAATACCAGTGACTTGCTTAGTGTATGACAATTGTTTTCCACATATGGGCCTGTGTTCCAGCCTCTGTCCTCCACCTACATACCAGGCTTTGCACATATGACATGCTGTCAGGGATTGTTCTGTAGTGGGCTGTGAGTATGTCATGCTGCCATTTCTGCTATCAGTCCACTACTGTTGTGTCCCCCACACATATGGTGTTGTTGGGGCCATATATGTGTGGGCTTCACCTACGCAATACATGTGTGCCCTTATGCATTCCAGAGGCCAGTGTATGTAACAGTGGTATATGGCCCTGTATTATCGAGTCTGGGGGGGATGCACCATAACTAACCTAGGCTGTTACAACATGTGGAGGTATCAGGGGTAAGCTGCCTTAAGGTATCTGGATGTACATTATCATACAATCCTCCTTCGGTAAGTGCAAGCCTGCTGCCTCCTGCCATACAGACTGTTCTGTTTGTCAGTGTGCTTGTGATGGTGTCAGTTATGCCTTGTTATGTAACAGTTGCATCCCATTGCGTCAGCTGTGGTCTTTAACCCCTAGGGATTGTGTACAGAGTGTAGACAGAGGCTACTAAACTATACATCTGCATTACTTACTATTGATTATTTGGTATCCTGTGGCCCAGTCTGTCTTTACTATTGCACTACTTGAAGGCTTCAGCCTGGACAGCAACATTTGTAAACTTTTCCAGACTACTGTATTAGTATAACTGTTTCACAGTTGCATTACATTACTCTGTTTATATGGATGTCAATGTCTAAACAGCTATATGACATGGTATATACAACTGTAATAGTACACAAATAAAGCTTTCCCATTTATGCAGACCTGTGTGTGGTGTTATATCCTTTGACCTTTCTGTGGGTATATGTTGCAGGCAATGATTATCATTTGTATGGGTGGCTCATACAGTGTCCAGTTGGTAAGGTGGTAACTGTAGGCATAGTGGCTGTTCCATATTGTGTGCATCTTCTACATATGTATCTTACTATACATATCTCTGCATGTGTATGTGTAGTTACATATATATGTATGTATATATATATATATATATATATATATATATATATATATATATATATATATAATATGTGTGTGTGTATATCTGTATAAGCATATATGTGTCTGTGTATATGTATCCTAGGGATGTTGATTGCTTCCACATTGTACATTCCCTATGGGAGCTGGACTGTACTGCATGATATATTACTGATACCAGCCTGACATTATACAAGTGGGATGGAATACTGTTAACATCTTGTGCCCATGTCGTGTCATGTCTTGGTTATGGGATCTGCAACAGTTGGTAGTGTATTGCAGGGCAGATGTGTTTGGCTGTGGGGCGGGGTAATACCTATTCGTACAAGACATATATTGTTTGGGGCCTCTCAACCCCATTAACGGTGCATGTGGACATATATGTTTTTGTTATGTTCCCATTTTTATCTACAGATATATGTCCGTATGTACCTATATATATATATATATATATATATATATATTTATCTGCTTATATATATATATATATATATATATATATATATATATATATATATATATATAAATTGCTGTATATATATATATATATATATATATATATATATATATATATATATATATATATATATATAGATATACATATACATATACATGTAGACATATGTATCTAAAGATGTATTTATATGTATGTATATATGTTTATATATATATATATATATGTATATATATATATATATATATATATATATATATATATATATATACATACATACATATATAGATATGTTATATCTATTTAGATATTAATAGACACACACACACACACACACACACACACACACACACACACACACACACACACACACACACACACATACACATACATCTATATGTTGAAATACATTCCCTGTACTGTTGAATGACTGGGCTGGATGATATGTTTGTGAAAACATCAGGGCTATGTATATCTGACATGGCTTAGTGTTGAATCACTTTGGCTATGGTGTGCAGTGTCCTGGGTTTGAGTATTGCAGAGGTTGTTTATTTTGTTGCTGGGCAGAACAAGGATTGTTGGATTCAGAGTGATTAAGACACTTTCAAGCAGTTGTAAGCGGGTTTGAGCAGGCTTGAGCAGAGGTAAGCACTGCTAACTTCCGTTTACAGTTTCTTATACTCAGCTTTTCAATTGCTTAACCTGTGTAGGCATTGCTTATCCCTGTGCAAGCAGGCTTAAATCCACTTACTGCTGCTTAAAAGTGCTTACTCCCACTTACCCCTACGCTAATTTCTTTAAAAGAAAAGAAAAAAGGGTTGATAGGAAAGTGGTGAAAAAGGGGCACAAAGAGGCAAAGACACTAGGAAAAATAGCTAGGGATGTGCAGGAAGGGTGTAGGGAAGGTCCATTGTTGCCCATTTCTTTTACAGCAACTGCTGTACATATACACTGAATTTGGAGGTAGACTTGGACACTCAAACCCTGAGAGAGGGGTGAGGACAACGATAATATATTGTGATGCCAATTAGACCAGATTACATGTGTCTAGTGGACATGTGTGTGAAATGGACAGCTATATATTGGGAGAGATTTTTTTTTTTGGGAACAGATTGCCCTTTTGTTTTTCAGGTGAGAGTGGGATGTTGGGGAGGGATAGTAGGTATATCTGTGGAGGTAGGTTGGGAAGGTTAACAGACAAGACAAACAAGACGCATACAGGGGCAGTATATGACACATGTGGGGATAAACACCTTGATGGGGAAGGATGTTGGGAAATCGGAAGCCCGTGAGCACCCTAGTGGAAGCAGTGGGACTGAGATCCCCACCCGTGGGCAGTCACCACTGCACCTTCACAGCCCCAAAGGTGGCTGTGCTGGGGGCTGAGTTGCAGAGCCAGGCTGACCCTCTAGTTGCAACACATGGTCCTCGAGCTGGCGTAGCAGATCTCTGACCTCCCTGCGGAGCTCGCTATGGACCACAACCTGGACCTGGCGACGGCTGACAGGTTCCTATCCACGCCCGCTTCCAGGGGGGGAAGACAAGCCCCATCTCCTGAGGCGATTCCACTCAAAAGTGGTGCAGGACCAACAGATGAGGAGGTCCAAGGTTGGGCCCCAAACATGCTGGTGCTCAGTGCCATGGCCAGCTGAGGTGTGACAGGTGGGTCAGCTGGGACCGGCCTTCCCAAACATGCTATAGTGTTTAGATTTTATTATCATATGTGGGTTAGTAATAGTCAACACATTCCAGGGTTAGGTATAACAGCATGCATATATTCCCATTAACCCAGAACCCAGATACAGAACAGTTGCATAGCAAATGGAACACATGCATATATGGGACCATAGTGGTAATAACAACAGCATGCAGGTACATTGATGGCACCATGCCACCATTGTTGGAATAATTCAATATAGCACATGCATGGAAACAAATTTAAATATATATCAACCAATAGGACATAATCAGAAGAGTGGCGTCATTACATACCGGTGGGTATGTAGTTTATTGTTGGAGATATGGTGGGGGGGGGGTGTCAATTAACAACTAGTATATTCCTGTAGTCCACATTACTTTCCTAGTCAGTGCTGTTATCTGTACCTTACATTTATTACTATACTACCCTATAGCCTTAGTTTGGACAGTAATATGGCTGTCATCATCGTTATACATGAACTGGGTTTACCTGCAGTATACACCTCTTACCTGGTATACCTGTGGAGGGAATGTTTGTTAACACTAACTAACTGTTTCTGCACATACTCCCAGATTCTGGGTTGATGTTGTGCACATAGCTAGCCAACTTTCTCTGCACAGACTCTGGCCAAGTCTTGACCACATGCAGGTGTACCGGGACATATCTAGACTATTGCCCTCTTCAACCTTTAGTGGCTTACCACTCACATATACATGCTTTCTTACACAGTTATATTATGCAGCACATTGTGTATGACAGTGATCAGTGATAATTTATTATTCAGAGCAACTGCAACACTCACAATTCCATACAATACCAAAGTAAACAGTACCAGTACAGAGTATCAAGGTTTTTATTTCTCAGCACAGTGTTCTTATCCAATGTTGAAAAAATTAGAAACTTAAACTGATAAAAGATAAAAATAACAACTCGCCACGAATACTAGAAAAGGTTTAATGGACATCCACAAGACTTAGCGCTTTCATGATGAAACCCGTATGTGGACGGGTGAAAGCGCTAAGTCTTGTGGATGTCCATTAAACCTTTTCTAGTACTCGTGGCGAGTTGTTATTTTTATCTTCTTATCCAATGTACCTGTGGGACCAATGTTTGTTAGCACTACCTGAATGTTGCCACACAAAGTTCCAGATTACACATTAGTATTAAGCACATACATCTCACTCTGTTACTGTGCAGACTCTGGTCACAGTGTGACAACATGGGGGTATAGATAGAACATACTTGGCTTATTACTCTCATAACAGTTTCGGGAGTTGCTAGAGTGACAGGTTTGTTCTCATAGATGTTTGACAATCAGTTGTATTCTCTGTTTGCTGCTTAAACATCTGGGATCATCCCACAGACTTCCCAGAGGGACAGGGTGACAGGCAGCAGATATGGGCCCATATACTGAACATTCTGGTCTTATCTGTACAGTTGTGGGGTATGATTCTGTATGCAGCCTACTTCCACTCCCAGGATACAGACCATGGCTGTGTCTGCTACAACTTAAACACTGTCCATAAGAGTTGTGTGTGCTATATAGATATTATCTCCAATCTGCTTTCTGTCATATAATTCTCCTGTGGTTTTGCATTCTGACCTTGTATTACAACACTCTTATGCATGATTTCCTAGACAGTTATATTTTGTAGGACAGTGTGGGTGACAGTTATACACTGTCAGATACCTTATTATTCAGAGCAACTGCATCAGTCACAATGTCATACAATACCAAAGTAAACAGTATCAGTACAGGGTATCATTCTTGTATTTCTGGGCACAGTGTTGGTATCTAACAGACCTGTGGGAGAAATGTCTGTTAGCACTACCTGAATGTTGCCACACACAGTACCAGATTCCACATTACTATTATGCACATACATCTCACTCTGTTACTGTACACACACTGTCCACAGCTTGGCAACATGGGAGTGTAAATGGAACATACGTGGCTTCTTACTCTCATAAGGTTTTGGGGAGTTGCTAGTGTGCCAGCTTTGTTCTCGTAGATGTGTGTCAATCAGTTGTATTTCCTGTTTGCTGCCTATACATCTGGGATCATCCCACTGATTTCCCAGGGGGTCAGGTTGACAGGCAACAGATATGGGACACTTTACTGGACATTCTGGAAATATCTGTACAGTTGTGGGGTATGATTCTGTATTCAGACTACTACCACTGTCAGGATTCGAACCATGGCTGTTTGTGCTAAAAATACAACAGTGCACGTCTCAGTTACATGTGCTATTCGGGTTTTGTTGTCTGCCTTTTCCCTGTTTTCTGTCTATGTGTCTCTCAGTTGTACTAAATGGCCTCTGGTGATTACAGCAGTCATATACAGGCATTCCTACACATTCTATTTATGGTACACAATGTGGGTAACAGTGCTTAATACAACAGTACTATTACATGATTGCAGATCTACATTACCATATGATACAAGAGTATACATCTGCAGTCCAGCAGTTAGACCTTTATTCTCAGGCTATTATGCTTTTATTTACATACAAACTATATGAGACTCTTCCTGCCATATTCTCCAGTGTATGCAGTACTTGCCTTAAACAATACATGTTTTATACAGGCAATTAATATATTAATACTTTTAGATTTATTTCCTATGACAGTACATGCAAGAGTATTACAGACCTGCCTTGCTTTGCAACCTCTCCAGGCAACTTCCATGGGCCTCCTGGTTTGCAGCCCGCTCACTTGCAGCTGTGGAGGATATAAGAGGAATATTTAGCCATACCATGATATACATGAGCTGGCAATTATTACACACATAGTTGAGTGATACTTACACACAGCTGGGACATCCCCTGCCATTCTAGCCTCTTGGATCCACTGCTTCAAGAGGTCCCCCTTATGCCACTTCAGGTTGGCATAGTGATGCCTGACCTGCTCACCAGTTCGGGTTATGCCAGTGGCACTGGTGAGGTCACGGGCAGGACAGTCCCAGGCGTTTGCCTTATATTGGGAACCCTGGTACTGGCCCTGAAACAGTCTCTGCTCATGGTCTTTGACAAAGAGTCCTGCCATGACTCTGGACTCCTGGATGCACCAGTGCTGCACCCAAAAGCGCTCTCCCTCTCCCCTTCCTGACATGGTGCCTGCAAGGGAAAGCTACAACCAGTTATGAGATGTATTCCCACCTGTTGGGTTTAAGTAGGGCCAATTTCCTGCACTTTACCATGATTGACCAGTTTTGAAAAGGTTAGGCTATGGGAAAACCTGCTTATCTAAGGTTGGCATTGTTTAAAGGGGTATACCACTGGGCACAATGAGTTAGCTGGCCTACACATTGCTTACACCTCCTAAGCTGGCCTGTGCAATGCTTAGCATTGCTTATATTAGACATTGCATTATATTTTCTTTTTGGCATTGATTTGTTATTCATTTCATCTTATATATCTGCCTGATATCCATGATTCCTGTGTACATACATTGCATGGGGTCCTTGTGTTATATTGGGGACTTTGACACTCTATTGCAATTACATATCTCTTCTGGGCTTACTGCTGTACTCCAGTTCACATATTTATGTTATGTAGTAGGTTATGGAACATATGACTGTATACTGATTCTTTTCACAGGTTCAGTTTGATTTTACTATAGTGAGGACTTGTTTGGTGATACCTCATTCTTCTGTACTGCTGTGATAGCTTGGTGGTTGACTATAGTGTATAGGGCCCTGAGTTCAAGACCTGCAAGGCTGTTTATTTTGTTGCTGGGCAGAACAAAGGCCATTGGACACAGAGTGATTAAGGCACTTTTGAGCAGTTGTAAGTGAGTTTGAGCGAGGGTAAGCAATGCTAACCTTCGGTTACATATGCTTACAGAGAGTTAGCTTCCGAATTGCTTAACCTGTGTGTGCATTGCTTACCCCCACGCAAATGGGCTTAAACTCACTTACTAATGCTTAAATATGCTTACTACTGCTTATTGGTACTTACACTTGCTTACTAAAGCTTACTCCCACTTACAATTACACTGGTTTGGACAGTTATATCTCATGGTTCTTGGAAAGGTGGGGGATTTGGAAGCTGTATGGAGTTGTCATTCATTACACATTTTACCGTCCATTTGTATCCATGATTCCTGTGTACATATACTGTATGGGGCACATATGCTTATTTGGGGACTTTGCAACATCGTGACACTGACACCTCACGTGTGCATTTAATGCAGTACTCCAGTTCACAAATATATGTTATTTAGTGGGTTATTCAACAAAAATATTGGTCATAACATGATTTGCCATGGAAAATGGAGTGTGCTGTGGTGGAAGAAGAACCAGGAATGCCTGTTTATAAGGTGAATACTCTGCCCACTACACTATTGCTATACTACTTAATTTGCATATATCTTCCTTGTTATCCACTTCAGCCATTTAAGCTGCATTAACCGTAGCTAAGCGACAGGCACACCCATGCACCTACAGTTAACTTTAATAGGATTTTTAATTAAAAAAAAAGATTTGTTCATTTTATTTGTATTTACTTGCTGTTATACATGTGGAGGAATGTTGCTGGGGATATGCGGAGTCCTATGAGCGGTCTCACTCATTTCTTTGGCCTTTCTGCTGTTCTTCATTGTGGGGGCATGTATATTCTGAGAGCTCTGCTCTCAGACATGTCCCCATGCACTCTTGCATGCTCCGTGTAAGATTAGGAGCTCAGACAGTGCTCCTTCATTAATATGCATGGCGCACTGCCGTCCTGCTCCTAAATGGCTGCTTCCGTGCAGGTCTAAGCTAGTCCTGCACAGAAGAATAGTAAATCTGGGATAATATTTCAGCACTTTTAATGAACATTCCATAGTTAGAAAGAATGGACACATTTTAAAGTTACTGATGTGGTACTTCTAATTCCTACAACAGTTAAATTGAGATGTTTTGACTTGGCTGAAAATTTTAATAATTTTTATTAGATGCCTTTGATTGTGCGTTTAGTAATGATTCTTATTTAAACATTGTGATGCATGAGTGTTAGTTTTCTGAAGAAGTATTCATTTTTTAAAGAAATACAAGTTGCTAAAATTAACACTGAACTGGGTTTTCATTTTTCTGTATTTCTGATGTTAGTTTTATTTATTATTTATTGTACGCAGTGCTTGGAGATCAGCTTTAAGTGTTGCTTTTGACATACATTCAAAAAACATTGGTAGTTTTCAGTCTAGTTTAATAAACGTAAAATTATGACTATCTATCATTATTGTTTATTGTTACAAAACCCCCCACAGTTAAAACATTTGAGATGTATAAAAATGTCCATTGTAAGTATTTGGGGGAAGTGTTTTAGTCCAAAGTAAATTATTGAGGCACAATCCTGCCATGTAAAGCAAAGTTAAAGAACATTTGCCTTTTACTGATATAAATTTGCAAGTATGATTCATTTTATTTTCAGCCCAAATGAATGATCATAATACCAGAAAACAAACCTTAACTATTATTAAGGCTGCTTTAACACAAGCTATGGAAGCATAATTTTACCTTGTAATCCACTACTGTGAATTTCTCTCTTACTGTTACACTATGATATTTACAGTTGTTACTTTATTAGTCCTTGTCTATAATCATGCAATGCAGTATATCAAATGTAAGATCTACATCCAGCATATTGTAAGATCTGCCACCTGTTTCTCCCATCTATGCTAAATGAGAGTTGCTCTGTGTTAAGTTTTACTATGTTGTACATACTGTTATGTGTGTCCAGTATAAGCTCTGTTTTATTTTACATGCTATTGCAATTTTGGTTAGAGACCCCGCATTTGCATCTTTGTGATTCCATTATTATGTGTCCTCATGTAAGTAAATATGTCCAGATATAGCTACCTATCCTTAAAGATCATTACTCTGCAATCTTCCATAACATTTAAACTTATCCACTCCTTAGTCAAGGCAAAGATATGAAAATTAAAATATAGAAAATATTGCCTTTAAAATGACAAATGGTCCCAGCTGTACAGGCCCACACTATTTATGACACCCAACTAAAAGTACAGGTGACTAACTGAAATCCTCACTTTGTCATCATGCTGCCAATATAAACCTCAAAGCAATTTAGCAGCCTTAGTCTTGGCAAGTTCCATTGCAGTACTTGTTGTCATTCGTTTTGATAATTATATGATATTTAATTTTAACATTTGTGCATGGGAGATAGAGACTATCTTGTTTTACACATCCCAGTTGTAATAATTTACAATGGCACTTCTTATTACAGAATATTACTATGTTGCTGCAATGTCTGTGATAATTTTTAATGCAGCAAAGCCCTGGTCCCCAGACAGTATGTGCATAATAGAGCAGGGTGCTTTAAGAAGTAATGGATGGGTGACAATTTGCACACTGCTCAGAAGGTTTACAGTGTCTGTCCTTTCCTTTATGTATGTATAGATAGATAGGTAGATAGATAGACAGATAGATAGATAGATAGACAGACAGATAGATAGATAGATAGATAGATAGATAGATAGATAGATAGATAGATAGACAGACAGACAGATATTTAGCAGTACAATGGCAAAATATGTTTTCTGCAGTTATTTTAAAACCTTGCATCTTGCTTCCTCATCAGCTGTTAAGCAAAGCATTTCAGTTTCCAAATGGAATTGGTAAAATATGTTTCCCTATGAACTGAGAAAGAAATCGTTAAGTTAAATTTGTGCATGATTGTTTTGCACTCCCAGTCAGGTGCATATCAGTGGTTGTTGCCATAAAATAATCCTGTCGTTTACAATTTTATTTTATTTTTATATTCCATGTGTCCAGACCCCCAGAGAACATGTAATAAGATGAGCAGAGGGCTAAAGAAGTAATGGTCTGGTTGCAAGTGGCATGCCTTTCTGGGAGTGTATAATACCTGTCCTTTGTATTATTTTTGTATTCAACAGGTCGATGTCAACTGCCACTTTTGCTGCTTTCTGCAGTCACTTTAAAATTCCTCTGCGCGCACGCACATGCACACACACACACACACACACACACACACACACACACACACACACACACACACACACACACACACACAAAATCTTTTTTTTCAGTTTCACATCCTGTGATAGTACAGCCTAATTAATACAGAATCAATAATCCCATGCAAGTTAACATTTGACACTGACAAATGCTTGTTTAGTGCTGAATAATTCAGCAAGTACGTGAGATTAAAGAAGTATTTACTAAACAATTTATAATGATATCAAACTTAATTTAAAAGTTAGCAATAGAAGATAGAAGTAGCTCCCTTCAATCTTGTATGGAAGGAAGCTTTGCTTTTGTAAAAAAAAATATTTTCTGTGAAAGGCACTGTTCTCTTTGGAAGACAGTTCTTAAATGCAATTACTTGATTATGGATGCTTCTAAAAATGTACATGATCCAGAATGCTGTAGATCCCTTATTCTTTATTTTCTGTCAGTAAATAAAAGTAGTCTAAAAACATGCTTTTTTTCTGAATCATTTTCCATTGTCGAATGAAGAACCATCGTGAAGGACAAACTCAGGAAGCTACTCAATCTAAGACTGCTGATCTCACAGCTGGCATATAGAAGAGCCTAGAGATTAGTGGTCTTTTTAGAGGGAGAGTCCAGATTCTTCCAGGGAAAAACAAGTCAAGATAAAACATTATTTCTTTTGTTTGAGATACAGGCTATTTGTGATTTAAAAGCAGGGACACTAGATGTGAAAGATGTTAAATTTACCTTGTCGGTAAGGTTGGTGTTTTAGCTTGCTCAAGTCAAGCCCTCTGTCCTTAAATCTAATGATGCACTTAGCCGGCACCTTTCTATGTTTTCGATGTGTAGCAGTTATTATTCTTTCCTGTTGAGAAGTTGCCATGTACCTTTATGAGATCAAAGTGAACAGATTAAAGGACAGGCAATACTTCTGTCAAAAGACACAGCCCTGGCTGAGTGCCAGACCACTCAGCAATCCTTCCCAAAGCTGCATTGTATTCCAGGTGAAGAGATGCTTGTCTGACACCTGCATTGAGACTAAAATCATCTCTGGTATCTCTTGAGGGCTGTGATTACAAAAACTTGTCATTAAACAAGTGTCAACTCTTCTCCACGGTCAAGGACTATGCAGATACTGACTAAAAACAGTATTCGCCTTCCCAGTGAAGTTACAGATGTAAGGAAAAATAATCCCATGGCATTAAGTAAGATGACATCAGTGGAGAAATGAGTAAGTAGCTGATTATTTTCACATAAACACACATGCGTGCACACACACACACACGCACACACACACACACACACACACACACACACACACACACACACACACACACACACACACACACACAAATGCACACTGCATTTTTAAGAGTATTTGTAAGAATATCCATCTAGCAGCTATCTTTTGAGGACATGTACATCCATAAACACAGAAGAGGTTAGTTAAAAAATTAAAAACATGTTTAAAACTTAACACTTTCACTAATTTTTCATCTTTTTTCAAGAGAGCTTTTTAAGGATGCTCTACCTATCCAGCCCATAAGGGCTATAATGCTTCTAACAGAAAATTCATATAGCTAAGTGCAAGTACTTTAGCTGATAGCTAGTTAAGTTTCAAGTGAATATCACTTAATATGTTAAATAGTCATATGGGTCTTTCAGAAGTGCTCTGGTGCTATTTGTTCAACACATTAGCTACAGCACGCTCAAAAAGGCAAGTGATTTAACTCCCACTAACTCAATCTCCCGTAACTTCTTGCCACTCCCGTCACCCTATCCTACTAAACTGTAAAGCCCTACCAGAACCCTAACTCCAGCCTTTAAATACCCTTCTCACTCCCTAACCCTAAAACTTCCTTCTGTCGCGTTACATGTAAGATCCCCCTCCCGTTCCCTATCCTAAGAATCCCTTCTCATTCCTTAACCCTAAAATTTCCTTCCCTTACACTACATGTAAAATCCCCATCCCATTCTCTATCCTAAAACTCTCTTCTCTCTCCCTAACCCTAAGACTCCCTTCCTACTCATGAAACCTAAAATCCCATTCCCACTCCCTAACCCTAAGACTTACTTCTCACTCCCTAACCTTTAATCTCCCTTCCTGCTCCATAAACCTACCCCCCCATCCCTGACCATTGCCATAACCCACAGTTACACAGGTTCCCACTCCCTCACCACGGCTGCCATATATACCTTACTCAAAGTCAAATAATGTGTTTGGGTAAGTTGTGGCAGCTGCTCATCTAAACTCATATTCGAGTTCAAGCATGAGGCAAGGGGCAGCCTACCCAAGCTTCAAGACACTCGAGTTCCTGGCTTTGAGATAGTCATCTTCAAGTGCTTGGAATATGAGCACCTGTAGACAAAAATTACCTGCAATAAATTGTATTACTTCACTCTAAAAGGACTACTTCACTACTATTCTCTTCTTTAGCACTTCACAGCTGCAGGTGATTAATAAAGGCCAGGCACGCATACTCATAGGTTCATAGGTTCATAGGTTCATAGGTTCGTACTAGGCTATCTACCCTAAGGCATTTATAAGCCTAGCCAGAGTGTATGTGGCTTACACCACCCCTTAGGATGAGAATACTATGCCCTTTTAGGGTTTAGTTTACTATGCCTCTGTCTAGTAGTGACACAGAGATGACCCCCAGGGTAAACCTACGATCTCCCATCCACTCGTCGAGATTTCTCTTGAATAGAGTCAGTGAGGGGCTCTGCCTAACATGGACTGGGATTCTGTTCCAGAGTGTAGGGAGCCTTTGGGTTATGAATCTGTCCCTCCAGCACGTCCTATTTATGTATGTGTTGAGGTTTAAGTCACTTGTTCTCGTGGCTCTGATGGATTTGGATTTTCTGAGGTGGAGCATGTCCATTAATTCAGGATTGGACATGGCCTTGTACGTCAGGCACAGATCACCTCTGAGTAGGCGGTATGCGACTGAATAGAGCTGGAGTTTTTTCAGTCGGGCAGCATATGACATATGTTTAAGACCCTTTATCCTCATGGTGAGGAACTTTTGGGGTCTTTCCAACTGCTGCAGGTGTCGGGTGAGATACATCCCAAATGGGGCATTGTACGCAATCATTGGCCTGATAAGAGAAGAGTACAGGGGCACAATGACCTCTCTTGATCTAGATGTGAAACCCTTCATGATAAGGTGGGCAATATAGAAGGTCTTCCTAACCACTTTGGCAATGTGAGTGTCAAATGAGAGGTTACTGTCAACCTGGGTCCCTAGGTCCCTGATTACCTCTTCTGTACTTAATGGATTACCGCCTATGTGGTAATTTGTCGGTACCTTGTTTTTCCGAAAGGGTATGACTATACATTTTTTGGCGTTCAGCTTAAGGCCATGGCTCTGGCACCAATTATCTGTTTCTATGAGGCCTCTCTGAAGGATGTTTGTGTCCGCTGGAGTATCAATTATGGCACCCAGTTTGCAGTCATCTGCGAACTTTGTCAGCCACAATCCTCCTATGTTTGCCTGTACTTCGGAAAAATAATTGCCGAACAAGAGGGGTCCCAGGATTGAGCCCTGTGGGACACCGCTTGTGACTGGCTTGGAGTCTGACATAGCTCCAGCAACTCTGACCCTGTGGGTTCTGTCCTTGAGTCAGTTTGCAACCCATCTTGTGACATATGGGTTTACATTTAAGCTGGTGAGTTTGTCTATGATGCCCGAGTGGGGTATTGTGTCAAAGGCTTTTGCAAGGTCAAGGTAGGCTGTGTGAACTGCCTTACCCTCATCAATGGCCTTAGTGACTGTTTCAAAAAAGTTGACCAAGTTCAAAAGGCAGGATCTGCCCTTGACAAAGCCAAATTGAGTAGGATCCAATGTCTGTAGGCCCCCAATGTCTTTGTTTATGAGTTCCATAATGATCCTCTCCATAGCTTCGCAGACCAGGCTCGTCAAGCTTATGGGGGTCGTAATTTCCAGGGTCCGTAGAAGCACCGCCTTTGTGAAGTGGGACCACTGTTGCCGTGACGCCACTCTTTGGGCACGTATCCTGTAGTAAGGCTAAGATTAAACAGCAGCCTTATGTGTGGGTTTAGTTCCTCTTGAGTTCATGTAGCACACAGCCCGGGACACCATCCGGTCCCATTGATGCTGTGTTTTTAGCTTTAGAGAGGCGGCTCTCACCTGGGCATCTGAGATGTTAGGGAGGCTACACTCTGTTGGGATAGTTATTTCTCCTTTGGGGAGGGGAAGAGAATTTGCACTGAACCTGTCTGCCAGAATGTTGGCAATGTCAGTGGGTTCAGTGTATTTTGTGTCATTTTGGACTAACTCTAAGCATATCTGGGAGTTTCCACCCAGGTTTCTAACATAGCTAAAGAAGGCCTTGTGATTGTCTTTTGTGTCTTTTGCGATTTTTCTCTCAAAGTTGGCCTTGGATGATTTTATGAGTGATCGTAGTCTTTTGCTAGTACTGATCAGAGACGCCTTCCCTTTTAGGGATTTTGCTCTGTCATGTAGTAGCTTCCTCCTCCTGTTGTAAAGTTTGTTTATGGCTGGGGTCCACCAGACCGGGCGCCTGCCTTTGGGGAATGGGTCTTGGTTTTATTTGGGATTGCATGATCCATGCATTCTTGAAGGTGCCCATAGAAGGCATTTGCAAAGGATTCAGCAGTGTGGGTTGTGGTTTCCACTGGCCCAGGGGCCTTGAAGGATACCACTTCAGTCTTAAGAAGTGTGAAGTTTGCTTTTGAGAAGTTCTTCACTGTGGTCTTTGTGCAGGGGTGGGGCGGGATGTGGATTTCCAGTGAGATTAATTTATGGTCTGATCTTACCAAAGAGGGATATACTTCTGGTGTGGAGCATTTTATCCCCATGTTTGTGATGATCAGGTCTAGTATATTGTCTCCTCTTGTGGGAATGGTGACTAGTTGTTCCATTGCATTTGAGTTTATGAATTCTAGGAACCTTTGGGCTAGGGTGTTGGGGCTTGAGTAATGTTCCCAGTCTATGTTTGGGTAGTTGAAGTCTCCCAAAATGATGGTATTTGGAGAGACATTCATACTCCCCAGTGTCTTCAGGAAGGCTGTGTGGGGTTCCTGAGTTTGAGAGGGTGGTCTGTAGCATGCTACAAACTGTAAGGCAGTTTTGCCTATGGTTAGTTGCACCTGGATAGTCTCCGATGCTTCGTGCGTTGCCACTAACCTGGAGGTATGGGTATCTTTGATGAAAATGGATACTCCCCTTCCTTTTGTGGTTCGGTCCAAGTTTTGGGGCCGGAAAGCATGATATGAGGTAAAACCTGATAGTGCTGGGGTGCTCTCAGGAGCCTTGAACCAGGTTTCAGTCACTGCACAGACATCAATGTTCTCCATACTGAGGAGGGCTCAGCAGCATTGTAGCTGCATGCAATAAAGGGCTATTTCAAATTGCAGAAAGATTAATTGACAGCAAAGTAAGGGGAACAGAGCATGCTTTTGAATGAAACCTTCCAAATCTTAGGATCTAGGTGATCCATTAGACCACATGGAATCAAGCTCATTCGGATGCAAAAGGAGAACGAACAGTGAGCAAGCAATTGTCTGAGAATGTGCGAGTCTGAGACACAATAAATGTGGCCACTACAAAATCCATGAGTAAGTAAGAACAGATGCCTGCAAGAATACCAAGAACCCCATCCACGATAAAATGTTGAGCAGAATAAACAGGATGACTCCCATAAGAGCAGAAATATGGGTACTAAACCATCAACAAAAATTGTATTATTTTTAATAATGATGACTGGGAGGTAGAGAGGAACTGTAATGTGTGAGAGGTATCTAACAATACAGGTCTTGGGAGGTTTCACTGCTGTTGGCAGCAACAGTGGATCAGATGGTAGGACTAGCTTGCCTTCTGAAGGATTTCATTTTTTTTATTATTCAAGCCAGGCTTCCTTGAGAAAAATTAATTCTGTTGTTTGATCACTGCTACAATTTTCAACAGGAAGCCTGGACTTGAGTCAGAAGAGATGACTGAATATAAAACTGGATGGATTATTAACTGGTTGGAAACAAAACAGGGATGCCGGATCATCATAAAAAGGGTAGTCATATGGTTCCACAGGGATCACTGTTATGCCCTGTATTTTCTTACCATCCTTATGTTGGACTTCCCTCTGTACAATGACATGAGTAAGTATATGTGCTGATGACACAAAGGTGGGAGTCAATAGTTATCAATTTAAAAGATCAGTATTGTCTGCAACATTATTCTGAAAGCTTAGAGATACGGGCTAAATCTACAAATATTGTGTTTAATGCTAAAAAATCCAAAGTGACGTATTTTGGGAGAAAAAACATTGCTATCCTTATGTGATAAATAGTAAGATTTGAAATAGTCGAGTTATATGAAAGACTTGGAAATTAGGACTGAAAAAAAATGTCATTTGACATAAACATGGTGGAAGTTATAGGGAAATGTTATGGTATCATTAAAATTTTTCATAGAACATTTTCAAGTAGAGATAAAGATATCCAAGTCCTCTTTATAAACCAGTAGCAAGAGCATTTATAATTGCAAACAGATGAAAGGGGTAGAGAGAAATCAAAGGTACTGTACTAGCAAGTAAAAGGACCGAGAAATTTGAAATACAGAGCTAGTACAATATAAAATGTGTCCCATGTTCACTATTAACTACAGATTAGAAATTGGAATTTTAAAATTATGTCAAAATGTATGAATATTAAATACTGATAACTGCTGTTAACTTCAGTGCTGAAATTACATTTCATAAATGAGAAACGAGGAACAAAAATCTGATCACTGAAGTTCCTAAATACAAATCTTATTAACATAGAGAAGTTTTTGCTTCAGGGCTGGACTATGGCAGAATACTCTTCCTTTGCAAATTAGAAAGAAAACAGCCCTTTGATTAATTAAAAGAAGCCTGGATGATTGGATGGTACTTAAGGTGTATGACCCAATGATGCTAGGTGGCATACCCATTGAAAGCCATTAGACTGGCTTAGAGAATTTGTTTTAGTACACACTAAACAGTGAACAATGAACATATGTTTTAACTGACTCTAATAATGTGAGCCTTAAGCTAAGGATGTACATAGGACTGAACCATGAAGTATTCATACAGTTCTAGTGTACAACCTCGGAACTAAACTTTAGTGGAAATAAGTTTGCTATTACTTCCACCAATAATACACATATTAGCATCATAGCTATTGATGGGGACAGATCTTTATTATCCCTCTTTCTCATGGAAAAGAACTCTTCCAATGATCTACATATACATAAACAGTAACAATGCCGAACCTTCTAAAAACTGGAGAGAGAAGGAGCTGTAAAATGAAAACTGGAAAGTACTGACATTTATATCTATCTATCGATATCTATCTATTTGGATCTACTTGTTATGGTTGACATTTCACAATGTCAAAATTCATATCGCTGAGACCATATGATCGACATTTGAAATGTCTACCATACAAGTAGAATTATAAAAAAAAAAAAAAAACCTTACCTTAACACTGCTAGCAGGGGGGCTTTGCCCCCCTGCACCCCCGGAACTTAAATATACCAACTCCGAGATCGCACTACAGTGTGGAAGTGGAAATCTTTCCATTCCGTATGGTAGGGAGATGCTGGTTCCCCATGATCAACATTTCAAATGTCGATCATATGGTCTCGGCCATATGAATGTCGACATTGTGAAATGTTGACCATTTGAAGGGGACCCATCTATTTATATAAACATGTATATATATATATATATATATATATATATATATATATATATATAGTTCTAGACAGATAGATATAGAGATATATATCCATATATCCATATCAGTTGATCTCTCTCTCTCTGTTTATGCATATATTTACTTACTTGCTATTTATTTAGCAATTCATCTGGCAACCCGATGAGCTGAAACAGCATACCATTTTCATCCACAATTCAGGAGTACAATAAATTAGCAAAAACATTACAGAGCAGATATTTGTATTTCAGATACAGTGTATTGGATGTCATCAATAGCTTGATATCTAAACAGTAAGCAATTAGCAAAGACCATTTGCAACATCATTGTCAAGTGTTTTCACAAGTAAAGGCTTACTTACTTTTAAGGTGTATCTTAATCTTTCAGCATAAAATATACAAAGACTAGGTTCAGCACGTGTATCACTTTGATGCTTCTTTGGAATCTTGGAACCAAGAAGAAAAAAAACTCTGAAGTTAACAGAGTGGAGTTCGTACAGCTAAATGAATAGGGATAAAGAGGTGCAGAAGTAAGAACGATGTGAGTACTGGTATGGTGAGGAAAAAGTGTTCCCCGGCTTCAAGATAGCAGTAGAAGTTTTTTTTCTTTCATTTGTATATGCTGAGTAAAAAGGTCACATAGACAAACCAATCAGTTAAAACTAAAAGAAACATCTAGCCAAGCTAGAGTTTCCACTGCATGATTTCTTAAACCTCTTGTATTAGAGGCACATGGGATATATGTAAATGACCCTTTAAGGACATCAGGTGTTTCGGCTATATGGCGGTTCTGAATGCCCATGACTTTTTTATTTTTAAGTCTCTTATGGACAAACTCATTTGTATATGAGGAAGAAAGTAAAACAATTCAACATCTCAGCCCTAGGCAGTCACTTGGCCTTGGTTGGAATGATACACTGATGGTGTTATGGTAGCTGCAGAATGATAAAATGATAAACACTGGTTAGGAGGGTATATATACAAGATTGTAATGAGTTAGAGAAGGCCATATTACAACATGGAAATAACACTTTTGGTGGCACTGATTTTGGATAGAAATCTTATACTTTGTCTCAAAGAAGAATATTATAAAGTTTTATTGTCGCTGTATCATCAAGAGCTATTCCTCCAGCATGACAACCCAGCAGTTCACTAGCTGAAATTACAGACTTTGATATATGTCACAGTATATATACATATGTACGTACATATACAAAAAGTGTTGCCATGATGCACATCTCTGGTTACCCAGTCATGTTGAATGACAGTGTCAACAGCAACATGACACACTGGCATTTCTGTAAAGGTTGCAACTTTTATTCTTTTTTTTTGTAAATTTATTTACCCTATTTCAGTCAAATAAGGTATATCACAAATTAATCCATATAAAGTTGTCCATAACTTAAGATCACGTAACAATACAAAATATTGAATTAACATCATAATGAATTTGTACTGGGATTGCTCAAGTAATCTAGTTACAAAAGGAACACCATTGATATAATTCTATTATGTATCGTAAGATTGCAGCAAAGCATGGCAAACTTCAGTATTAAGCACACATAGACATGGAAGCATGCCCTTTCATGTATAATATTTATTTTTGGCTCAAAATGTTAATTGATCTGACTAATTACTGCCTCATCTGTAAAGCTGTGATCCTATGAGAATGAAAAGCAACTATAAATTTCCTCCACCTCGTTGTCCATGGAGAAGAATAAAGTATTTACCTGAAATTTCATCTGTCTCTGACCGATTTGGTAGCTACTTTAAAGCATGCAAACCTCTGTCTCTGTGCTGGCCAAGCAAATAGCTTTGCAAAGTTAAATGGCTCTGGTGGATCAGACTTTATCTTTTTAAAAAATTGGCTTTGTATGGATGGATGTCTTTAAATCAGTCAAACAACTACTTTATAAAGTAAAACTAATTGTTTTTGGTAAAAAAATGACTAAGTAACACTACTTGATTCATTGGTACTATTGTCTGACTATAATGGCATTTTTGATTTCATTTTATGAGGAAGAATATTCTGGCTCTGACACCATGCCAATATCCGCACATCTTGTTACCCAGTAATGTTGAATGGCAGTGATAACAACATCAGGATACATCAGCATTTCTAAAAATGGTAACTTTTATTCTGTACAAAATGGTAGTGAGCAAAGAATAATGCTATGTGTTCACTCATCAGGAACACATTGGGTATTGGCAATGGGTTATGGAGTGCAGTACATCTTTAAATGGCAAGGCTGTGCATTCATCTTACAGTGACAATGCTATAGTATGAGTTTAAAATATATACCCACAACAGCAGCTTTACAGCACCTATCTTCACAAGTGGAACATTCAGATAAAGTGGGTTTCAGTGTTGGAAAATTGCTGTAGGCCATTTCTAGGTCTCTGATTGCTTTAGAACCTTTAAGTGTTGTTGCTATAGAGCAGCATGATGTTTTGAACTTTTTTCAGCTTTTTTCCAGTGTTGCTATAAATTGCTCCTGTTTGTGTGATAGTTTGCCATGAGTTGCCTCTCACCAAGCTGTGAGCTCTTGATTTTGTCCATATCTTCTGGTTATGATTGTACTACCAAGCTCTACAAGATCTGGGATAATTGCTTTTCACTGTTTTATTGATTATACTGTGTTAGCTACACAATTTGTGCTTTTTAAGTTATCTTGTATTGAAATTGTTTTGCTGGTTTTATTCTAGTGAGAGGAAAGGGAACCAGGTTATTTATAGGCCTCTTTTTACTTTAGAACCTTTAAGAGCAGTGCCGTTATTGGCCTGACTGCTTTTTTGAGTACTTTCATTGATGCTACAACTCACCCGAATTTGTGTAGCAAGTGCAACACAGAAGCTGAGTGGCAATAACCACTTTTCATAAATAGACAACATGACCTACATCTGTGCTCCTATTTCCACCTGCTCTAGGACATTGTACAGTTAGATGTTACCAGCAGAACCTATAAGACCCTGCACCCCTAGTTGTGCTATGAATACCATTTAGCACTTGGATTACTGTCTATGCCTCACCACAGCCTATAGCTGTCTTTCACTGCTCAACCATTTGCATTTTCTATCTTAGCCAATAAATACCTTTTGTTTAGGTGAAGTAGCACTAGCCATGTCTTTTTCACAAATCTACTCATCCTTACTTCTTACTCTTTCTAATACTTGTCTGTGTATGCCTCCATAAATTATTAAACTGTGTTGCATATATGTTTTTGTGTTAGTCCATGCATTCCTCCACAGATTAATTTATTAGGTTGCATAAAGTTTATTCTGTGTACTTCTCAACAAATTCTCAACTAATTCTCTAAATCAATGGAAATGACTGGAAGGTCCACCTGCTTGTTTTCCTTCTGCTGCCAGTCTCTTGGCTCTTGATATCCACAGATGGAAAATGTAGGAACTGCTTCATGCTTACAGACATCAAAGTCATACTCAACACAAATACTTCTGTTTGTGAGAGATGCAAATATTTAATTAATCTGGAGGATTCCCTCTCACCAAGAACATGACTCATCATGACTCAGCACTCATCAAGACCACAATCCAAACAAAATAACATTAAAATATTTTGTGCCGAGGCTGTAAAAATATTTACTAAAGCTTCCTAGAAAAGGCATGATAAGTTACAGTAAAACTCAAACAACTCATCTTCTTTATGTACACACCATAGCAATGAGTCACCAAGAGTCAAATCACTTCAAATCTATTACTTCAAACCACTGTGATTGCAAAAATGTTTTAGTGGTAGAAGACTTACAGTCAGGTACACAGATTGTCCATACACAAAGCTGAACAAAGAAAATGGCATGGCAAGTTGTCTTTTGGGTGCTAGGATCTCTGACATCACAAGAATTCTAAAGACTCTTTCACCTTCTATTTGTCTAGCTATTTATCTCTCTATCAATCTATCCATATGACTACAGTACGGTGGTGGTCCATGTGGGAGTGAATGACTTGGCTTTTGATGTAAAACCTTGTAGGATCTCCAGAGAAACATTTCAGAAATCTCCATGCATGAGACAAATGCAGGCAGGACACTGGTCCTGAATGAAATCCTTTCTTCTCCTAGAATGATGCCCTACAAAGAAATGATACTGGCATTTTAACGTATTTCAGTACATATTATATGGATACAGTTTTTAGTGAATTGATTTTTAGAGGATTGCAGTTTAACTAATGAATTAACTACTTATTTGATTACCTAACTGCGTAATAATTGAAGTGTTTGTGACTATATTAGGAGGGTGCAATCATGGTTATATTTTAGATTCTAATGTAATCCCAAGAGTAAGGACAAAAGCATTTAATTATTGCATATAATAAAGGTTCTTTTGGACGACATTGGCCAACCCATGAATTTCTTTGGTTCTTGGTCTGTTACCTTTTTGTGGGATTGTGTTGTTGGTCTTTGACAAAGGAAAGATAATTGGCTTCAGCAATTCATTAAATTGTTTGTATCATTCCAGTGGGATCCAGTATATGTCAGCATGGGATGAGATGCTCAACAGTTCAACATGCTTTGCAAAGGATGGCCTGCATCTCTCATTTCAAGGCTTCCACATACTGGATAAGGCCTGTGCTCTCTCCATAGTAGCTTTATAGGCAGAGTCCATCTAATGGAAATTCCAACATAACAAACATATTAAACCCAAAGCTAGATGACATTTAGGTGACTCTTCTTAATGCCTGATCTTCCAACAACTTCTTGACCACTCTTGAGGCTTTTCTGCATTTGGAATGCATCCATGCTTGTGTGATTATTGAGACTTGGTTTAAATGGAAAGAGAGCACTCCCTAGTCCCAAAGCTTTTTACCTGGCATGCCTTTAAACCTGATAGCAATTGTAGTGGTGTCTCCATATTTATCAAGGAATGTATCACCTCCAAGCAGTTTCCTGAAGACTCAAAAAATGAACCCATAGAACTCCATATTACTTAAATCAAGACAAACTATCAGTTTATATCCTATTACAGAGCACCTTCTGTATCCTATGATGATCACGTAAGACTCATAAATGTATTAGATGAACTCTCTGTTAACAAGAAATATTCTATATCGGAAAACTCTAACTACCCCTTAATAGCATATGCCTCCAATGTTAGGTCTACTCAAAAGTTTTTAGATTTAATAAACATAAATTTCCTCAAATAAATAATGAACAAAACCAATAGTAGATAATATATTCTCTATCTGGCCCTTATAAAATAAGGCAGATCATGCACTATTCCGCTAATATCAAAGCTTTGTTCAGGTTGGCTCATGAGCATGTAACATTGCCATCAAAATCCATAAAGCTTTTGCAGCAAATACCTCTGAATTCAATAACTTAAACTGAAATAACTTCATCAAATTCTATAATGAGGCTTCAGGAACTTGTTAATCTTCTTAACCTACTTTAATCAAATGCTGTTCAGTATCCTGTTTTTTTGGCTTATTATTACTGGTTATTGCTTCTAGCAATTTATATATAGCACTTTTTATTGCCTGCTGCATACTTGTTACTGTATTTTATTGTTATTAACTAATCTGCACTGGTAATTGATTTGTTTGCAGTTAAAAGCATTCTGTAGAGTCTCTTTGCTCCTTTATCTTTTTAAAAACTTTCATTTTGTGGCTCACTGCTGTCATAAAGATTTCTGCAGTGTTTACTGTCTAAAGATTATAGGCTAATAGCTTTAGTATTGTCCCAGTTCAGATTTGCTGGCTCTGGGCCTGTTTGTTTTTGCAGTGATTGCTCTGAGCACATGAGCAGGCCATCTTAAATTAGCAGAAGCCTTTCTTTACCTTCGTGGCTGTATTGTGTTGATTAGCTTCTGGCCTGTGGGGGCTGGTTCTTTTGTGCTTTTTAAATAAAAAAGTTGTCTAAGGTTACATCTTCTGGTATTTAAGCCCTAACCTTGAGAGGATTTCTGTCTATACACACTGAGCAGAGTGGAGGAGGGGCGTTGACTACAACTCTGATCTGAGATATATAAGTATCCTGTTTTTTGGCTTATTCATACTGGTTATTGCTTCTAGCAATTTATATATAACACTTGTTATTGCCTGCTGCATAACTTTTACTGTGTTTTATTGCTATTAACTAATCTGCACGGGTAACTGATTTGTTTGCAGTTAAAAGCATTCTGTAGAGTCTATTTGCTCCTTTATCTGTTTAAAAACTTTAATTTTGTGGCTCATTGCTGTCATAAAGATTTCTGTAGTGTTTACTGTCTAAAGAGTGTAGGCTAATAGCTTTAGTATTGTCCCAGTTCAGATTTTCTGGCTCTGGGCCTGTTTGTTTTTGCAGTGATTGCTCTGAGCACATGAATATGCCATCTTGAATTAGAAGAAGTCTTTCTTTACCTTCGTGGCTGTATTGTGTTGATTGGCTGCTGGCTAATGGAGACTAGTTCTTTTCTGCTTTTTAAAACAAAAAAAAGTTGTCTAAGGTTGTATCTTCTGGTATTTAAGCCCTAACTTTGAGAGGATTTCTGTCTATACACACTGAGCAGAGTGGAGGAGGGACGTTGACTACAACTCTGATTTGAGATATATAAATATCCTGTTTATTTGGCTTATTCATACTGGTTATTGCTTCTAGCAATTTATATATAACACTTTTTATTGCCTGCTGCATACTTTTTACTGTATTGTATTGCTGTTAACTAATTTGCATGGGTAACTGATTTATTTGCAGTTAAAAGTATTCTATAGAGTCTATTTGCTCCTTTATCTGTTTGAAAACTTTCATTTTGTGGCTCACTGCTGTCATAAAGATTTCTGTAGTGTTTACTGTCTAAAGAGTCTAGGCTAATAGCTTTAGTAGTGTCCCAGTTAAGATTTCCTGGCTCTGGGCCTGTTTGTTTTTGCAGTGATTGTTCTGAGCACATGAACAGGCCATCTTGAATTAGCAGAAGCCTTTCTTACCATTGTGGTTGGATTGTGTTGATTGGCTGCTGGCTAGTGAGGGCTGGTTCTTTTGTGTTTATTAAAAAAAAACAAAGATTGTCTATGGTTGTATATTCTGGTACGTAAGCCCTAACTTTGAGAGGATTTCTGTCTATACACACTGAGCAGAGTGGAGGAGGGGCATTGACTACAACTCTGATCTGAAATATATAAGTATCCTTTTTTGGCTTATTTATACTGGTTATTGCTTCTAGCAATTTATATATAGCATTTTTGCATTGCCTGCTGCATACTCTTTGTTGTATTTTATTGCTATTAACTAATCTGCATAGGTAACTGATTTGCTTGCAGTTAAAAGCATTCTGTAAAGTCTCTTTGTTCCTTTATCTGTTTAAAAACTTTCATTTTGTGGCTCACTGCTGTCATAAAGATTTCTGTAGTGTTTACTGTCTAAAGATTGTAGGCTAATAGCTTTAGTATTGTCCCAGTTCAGATTTGCTGGCTCTGGACCTGTTTGATTTTGCAGTGATTGCTCTGAGCACATGAACAGGCCATCTTAAATTAGCAGAAGCCTTTCTTTACCTTCATGGCTGGATTGTGTTGATTAGCGGCTGGCTAGTGGGGGCTGGTCTTTTGTGCTTTTTTAAAAAAATGTCTAAGGTTGTATCTTCTGGTATTTAAACCCTAATTTGAGAGGATTTCTGTCTATACACACACTGAGCAGAGTGGAGGAGGGGCATTGACTACAACTCTGATCTGAGATATATATGTATCCTGTTTTTTGGCTTATTCATACTGATTATTGCTTCTAGCAATTTATATATAGCACTTTTTATTGCCTGCTGCATACTTTCTACTGCATTTTATTGCTATTAACTAATTTGCATGGGTAACTGATTTGTTTGCAGTTAAAAGCATTCTGTAGAGTCTATTTGCTTCTTTATCTGTTTACAAACTTTCATTTTGTAGCTCACTGCTGTCATAAAGATTTCTGTAGTGTTTACTGTCTAAAGAGTGTAGGCTAATAGCTTTAGTATTGTTCCAATTCAGATTTGCTGGCTCTGGGCCTGTTTGTTTTTGCAGTGATTGTTCTGAGCACATGAACAGGCCATCTTGAATTAACAGAAGCCTTTCTTTATCTTTGTGGCTGGATTGTGTTGATTGGCTGCTGGCTAGTGGGGGCTGGTTCTTTTCTGCTTTTTGTAAAAAAAGTTGTCTAAGGTTGTATCTTCTGGTATTTAAACCCTAACTTTGAGAGGATTTCTGTCTATACACACTGAGCAGAGTGGAGGAGGGGCGTTGACTACAACTCTGATCTGAGATATATAAGTATCCTGTTTTTTTGGCTTATTCATACTGGATATTGCTTCTAGCAATTTATATATAGCACTTTTTATTGCTTGATGCATACTTTTTTAATGTATTTTATTGCTATTAACTAATCTGCACGGTAACTTATTTGTTTGCAATTAAAACATTCTGTAGAGTCTCTTTGCTCCTTTATCTGTTTAAAAACTTTAATTTTGTGGCACACTGCTGTCATAAAGATTTCTGTAGTGTTTACTGTTTAAAGAGTGTAGGCTAATAGCTTTAGTATTGGTCCCCACCCTCCCTTCCTGTTGGTGTCTTGTTGTTATACTTGGTGGCTTTGTAGTTGCCCGCCCCTACTGTAAATTTGATCTGGAACACTCCTCCCAGTCTAGTGTCATTAGCTCATTCTACCTAATACAGAGAGAACATCTGAGAAGGCCTTCTGTTCCTCCTTTCTCCCTTTCTTAAAAAAAATGTCTGAATCTCCTTGTGTTCTGACTGTGCTTCTCAAACATTTTGGAAATATAGAGTATATTTAGTGCATTTATTATAACTGTATTTGTCTCAGTATTGCTATAACTCAAGTGCTCTAGGTTGCACTGCATCTGAATTGTTTAAGTGTGTTTTAGCTGCTTTTCTGTATATATAGACTTTTCTATATATGTAGACTAGCTACTTGTTCTACTGTATTACTGCCTCTTAAATCGTTTTTCTGATGTGCACTTGCCTTGCTTCATTTAAAAAGTTATAAATTGCTAATTTTGTAGAATTTTAATTGCATTTACTGTTTAGGACTACACACTAAAGTGTGTTAGCCTTTTCTGTGTTTATTTACTGTATTATTGCATTGTTTAGCCTGTTTAAACCAAAATAATGCTATCTTGTTTGCTTGATTCCCACCTTTCCTGGCCAGTATAGTCCAGATCCCAGGCTTTGTTTGTCTCAGGACTTTATTTTCTGTGTGCAGAGCTATCTAGACCTTGCTGTGGTGGAGGGAAGTCCTACTGCTTACCAGTGAGAGTGGTGAGCATTGTATTGCCCATCTAACACTAGAGGAGTGGTTTCCAGCTCTGAAATTGTAATCTTATTAGCCCTTTTGGGCTGGTTTCTATACCTTTCAACTTTCTGGCTTAAAAACACGTGTATTTGCACATTTTTCACATTGTGCAGCACTGTAGGGCTGCAGTTAAACTATTCCAGGTGCCAAAAAGTCTGCTCTTCAAATTTTCCCTTAGAACTAGCTGGTTTCTCAGTAGTAGCACTAAAATCTGAACCCCTGTGACTAGCACTTGGTATAAAACCTGCTGGAAAGCACTAGGAAGCCTGAACCTGATACAAGCACTCAACTCTCCTTCTCAATAAGGAGACATTAATCGTAGGCACTAAACAGCCTATAATTGCAAAGTACCTTGCAAAGGTAAGGGAAAACAGCTCTTGTACTTTACAACAAAAACACCTAAACAGGCATGTCCAAGAGACAGCTTCTGGTGATTTCTCCTGTCTACCTGGTGAATCTGAGCATACTGGGGAAATGCAGAAACTGCCTTATGTAGACAGACAACCCTCTCCTCCTACCACCCAACACTACAACCTGCGAGAGATGCACTTACATAGTCAAACTGGAAGCAAAGCTCTCTCCAGCCAAGATTGTGCTAGATAGTCAGGAGAAGGTTAACACCTGCACTACACCTCAAGCAACTCATAGCCCTTCAAAACCCACACCATCAACACCCACACATAGCAACACTAAACCCACATATGCGGAGGCCCTTAACATTAACCTGCCCAAGCAACAAGGACCTCCGAAGCTGAAATGCAAACAAACACCAGTCACAACCAAAGTGACACATAGCTCACAACACCAGTGTGCCACCCAACAACAGCCCATAAGGCAAGACAATGTACCCAACACTTTAGTCATAGGTGACTCTATAGTCAGTCTCACTGATGTCCCACTCACCAGACTGAACAAGGAGAAAATTACAGTCAGCTGCTTGTCGGGTGCCAGGATCCGCCACATAACGCATGCACTCAAGTCACTCCACAACAAGTACAAATTCGACTCTGTCATTGTCCATGTTGGAGTGAATGACTTGAGACGTACCTCCCCGGACTACATGAAAAAAGACATGGAAGAGCTGTCGGGTCATGTGGCCCAGGCAGGTATGACCCTAGCCCTGAGTAGCATCCTGCCTTCTCCCAGAATGATACCACAGTATAAGGAAAAAATGACTGACTTCAACAATTGGCTAAGCTTCTGGTGTCATTCAAAGGGGATCCAGTATCTGTCTGCCTGGGAAGACATGATCGAAAAACCATGATGCTTTGCCAGAGATGGTCTGTACCTGTCACCCCTGGGATTCAAGTTACTGGCTAAAGCTCTTGCCACCCATGTAGTGCCTTTTTTTAGGCAAGGTTTAAAGGACAAAAACCACCACCATAACAGATACAAGCATGCAAAATCTGAAGGTAATGCTACTCAATGCTAGAAGTCTAAACCTCAAAATGCACTCTCTAGAGGCATTCCTAAAAATGGAGAACATCGATATCTGTGCAGTAACTGAGACCTAGTTCAAGGCTCCAGAGAGCACCCCTGCAATACCAGACTACAACTCTTACCACACTTTCTGGCCACAAAACCAAGACCGAAACACTAAAGGTGGAGGTATGTCCATATTCACCAAGGATATCCACACCTCCCGGCTAGTTGCCCAACACAATGCATCTGAAATTCTCCAGGTGCAGCTAACACTAGGTAAGACTGCAATCCAAATAGTAGCTTGCTATAGATCCTCCACCATGTCCCAAGATTCTCACCGCACCTTTCTAAACATACTGGAATATATTAAGATACAACCAAACACCCTAATACTTGGTGATTTCAACTACCCTGCCATTAACTGGGAAAACAACTCAGGTACAACACCTTTTCCCAATGGTTCTTGGAATTCATAAATTCCAATGCCCTGGATCAACTAATTCATTGTCCCACCAGGGGATCCAATATCCTAGACCTGGTCATTACCAATATGGGAGATAGATGCTCCACACCAGTGGTCACCCCCTCATTGGTCAGGTCTGACCATAAGCAAATCACCCTTGACATCCACATCCCACCCCCACCCCCCAGTAAGGAAACCTCCATAAAAAACTTCTCCATAGCCAGCTTCATGCTACTGAGGTCAGACGTGACAAACTTCATGACACCCATGCAGACAGGATCTGAAAATTCGACTGCTGAATCCTACACTAAGGCACTGTACGAGCACATCCACTTGTGCATGAATCGTGCCATCCCAAATAGAACCAAGATGCTCTCCTCCAAAAAAAGGAAGCCAATCTGGTGGTCCCCTGCTATAAACAAACTATACAACAGAAGGAAGAAACTGTTGCAGAAAAGAGGAAAATCCCAGGATGCAAAAAACTCCATTACCAGCCTCAGTAAGAAGCTGAGATCCCTCATAAAATCCTCAAAAGCTAGTTACAAAAATAAAATTGCCAAAGATTCCAAAGACAACCACAAGGCATTCTGTAGTTATGTCAAGAATCTAAATGGCAATGCTCAGATCTGCTCTGAGCTACAACATAACGGCATTAAATATACTGATCCCAAGGATATTGCCAATATCCTGGCAGATCGATTTAGTGCCAACGTCACCCCCTCTCACCCCCTAAAGGGCCCATCTCAATACCAAAAGATTGCCTAATTCCGGTAATCATGGTCACAGAGGTAGATACCGCACTCTCCAAAGCTAAGAATACAGCATCCATGGGACCAGATGACATCCTGGGCTGTGTACTACATGAACTACAAAATGAACTGGCACCTCACCTAAGTGTCATGTTTAATCATAGCCTCACCTCAGGCTTCGTGCCCACTGAGTGGTGCACAGCTACAGTTATCCCACTCCACAAGGGGGGGATTCACCTTGGATCCCAGGAACTACCGTCCCTTCAGTCTGCCGAGCCTGATCTGCAAGGGCATGGAGCGTATTATCATGGAACTCATAAACAAAGACATTGGCAACCTTCAAACTCTGGACCCCACCCAGTTTGGGTTCGTGAAGGGACGATCTTGTCTCCTGAACTTGATTGACTTCTTCAAATCAGTCTCTAGAGCTGTGGATGAGGGTAAGGCAGTCCACACAGCCTATCTGGACCTCGCCAAGGCCTTTGACATCATCCCTCACTCTGGAATCATAGATAAACTTACTAAGCTGGGCATATATCCTTACATCACTCGCTGAGTTGCCAACTGGCTTACTGACAGAACCCAGACTGTAAAAGGAGCCAACTCCAAATCCATCTCCAGACAAGTGACAAGTGGAGTCCCTCAGGGTGTAGTCCTGGGACCACTCTTGTTTGGCATCTACTTCTCTAAAGTGCAGGCCAACACCAAGGGACTCTGGCTAACAAAGTTCACAGATGACTGCAAACTGAGAGCCATTATTGAATCCCCAAATGATGTGGATATTCTACAAAAGGGCCTTACAGAAACAGATGCCTGGTGCCAGAGCCATGGGCTCAAGCTTAATTCCAAGAAATATATAGTTATCTCCTTTGGAAAAAAAAACATGTACCCATGAATTACCACATAGGTGGCAGTACACTAAACATTGAAAGTGTGATGAGAGACTTAGGGACACAGGTAGACAGTGGTCTCACCTTTGATAACCACATCAGCACAACAGTCGGGAACTCCTTCTATGTGGCACACCTCATCACTAAGGGATTTTCATCCAGAAAAAAGGAGGTCATTGTCCCACTGTACTCATCCCTCATTAGACCCATTATAGAATATAATGCCCCATTTGGTATGTACCTCACAAGACATCTACAACAGCTGAAAAGGCCATAGAAATACCTCACTAAAAGAATCACAGACCTAAAGCAGATGCCATATGCTGACCTTCTAAAAAAATTCCAGCTATACTCTGTGGCATATCATCTACTCAGAGGTGATCTGCTTAACATTCAAGGCCATGTCAAATCCTGAGCTGATGGACATGCTCCACTTAAAGAAATTCCAATCTCTCAGAGCCACACGCTCCAGGGATCTAAACCTTGTCATCACAATGAACAAAACATGCTGGAGGGATAGGTTCCTGACCGAAAGACTCCCCATACTCTGGAATAGACTGCCCATACATGTCAAGCAGAGCGCCTCCTTGGCCCTCTTCAAAAGGAACCTTGATGATTGGATGGGAGATAGGAAATTCACCCCGGGGATCATGTCAGTCGCCCTGCTAGACAGGTGTCCAGGGAAGTAAATATTGTGCGAAGAAATATCCAGGGAATTGTTATGGCTAGGCTTGTGTATGCCTTAGGGCCGATAGCCTAGTACCATCCTATGAACCTATGAACCTATAAAGACATATAGCCATAAAACACTTTCTGAAGTCTTTGAGATTGCACTTACCCCTTTGATGTGTGACCATGCAGTTGGTTTATTAGTGTCTATATAAGTTGGGAGGTATGGATGAAGCCCCTATAGAGGGGATATGGAGGGGCTTACCTCCTGCAAAAATGGCTTGTTTTGTCATCACTGAAAATGGTTTTCAGGTGCATACTGCCTACCTTGACCTGGCCAAAACATTCAACTCAATATCCCACTCAGATATTGGAGACAAGCACATTAAATTAGGTATAAGCCCCAATGTTACCCACTGGATATCTAAATGTCTCAAAGATAGGATGCAAGAATTTAAGATAGGGGAGTGTACAGCTACAAAAATCCCAGTCTCTAGTTGAGTTCTTCAAGGCTCAGTGTTAGTGTTGGTCCTTTTTGGCAATTATTTTTGTCAAGTCAATACCAGCATCAAGGGCCTTGACAAACCAAATTTACAAATGATTGCAAAATATGTGCAGTCAAAGAACACCCACCCCCCCAAATAAACAAATACTTTTCAAGAAGGCCTGATACAGACCAATGACTGGTGTCAGAGCCATGGTCTAAAACACAATGCCAAGACATGCACCACCATGTATCTATGGTAGTAAGGAAATCATTCTATGTTGTGCCACTTGTAAGCAAGGGTATGACACCTAGGTCCAGGAGTGTCATTGTACTACTGTACTTGACCCTCATTGTGCCAATCATTGAGTACAATGCCCCCTTCAGTATGCAACTAACCAGGCATATGCAATAACTGGAGCATCCAAAGAGGTTTCTCACAAAAATAATGTAAGACATAAACAACATGTTCTACACAGACCACTGACAGGTGATCTATACCTGGCCTGCATAGCATTTTCTGATCCCAATCCGGTGAGCCAGTTGCATATCTACAAGACAAACAATATCAAAATTACCTTATCTAGGGACTTCATCTACAACATAAATAGAACATGTTGGAGAAACAGGTGTACGTCTTAGAGACTACCCCTTCTCTGGAACAGTCTTCCCACCCATATGAAGCAAAGTTCTTATCTAACCCAATTCAAACATAATATGGACTAGTGGATGTGGAAACACAAATGTACCCTTGGACAGACACCCATGTTTTTATTAGATAGAGGCAACCCTTAAATATTTGATCATCCATGCCCAAGCTTACATACCTCTTAAAATAATTATAGGGTATAAATCTTGTCAGATACATTTGGGAAGCATACTGTAGCTATGCTTAAAAATGCCCCCTGAGGTTGTTTCTCTAGTAATCACTTATGAACCTTTGAAGCTACATAATACATGTTGGACTTGAACCCCTAGAAGCTGCAATCAACATCGTGATTTGTGTATGTACATGTTATGCCAACAACAAGGTCTTTTGGCTTCTCCCATTAGGGGTCACCACAATGGATCACCGGTCCGCAGATTGATTGGCAGTGGAGTTTTGACAGTGTTAAGTTGCCAGCTCAGTGCCCAACCTTCACAGAAGGCACACACACTCGCACCTACCTGCATGTCCTTAAAACTCACCTGACCACAGGGAAGACATGCAGACTCCGCACAGAAGGCACTCCAGCCAAGAATCAAACCGGAGAACCTCTTCTGTGAGACAACAACGCTAACTGCTGCACCACCGCAATGTGCCTATATCATGGTTATCATTAAGCACTTATGTCAACAGATGGCAGGATGGGTATGTAAAACTGGAAAGTAACTATATACAAATTAATAGTACAATAAGGGGATACATACAAATAAAATAACAATGGGTCATGGGAAGTCTTACAGATTATATTTTTTTGATAAAGACATTTGTTAGCAGTAGGGTACATTAAAATATTATGAAATAATCACTTGCATGATGCCACAAACTAGAGTACAAAATTATACTACACCTTATGTGGACTCAAACTCTGCACCTACTGCACTGTGATGGAGTACATACCTCATTAACAAAATGAGCCATTAAGAAAACTACATGGAAACTGATATATTGACATTACAGGATCATAGAATCACAGGAGGTTACAAGGCTAATGACCCTGAGGCCCTTACAAGCCTAGCCAAGAGTTTATCCCAAACAAAAAGAAAACTCAGTCAGCACCTGTGCCCCTGTCACTGAAGGACACAGGTGGAACCCCTGGGACAAATTTATGGTTTCCCATCCATACATCAAGGTTGCACTTGAAGAGGGTCAGCAAAGTACTCTGTTTGACGTACATGGGAAGTCTATGCCAGAGATGGGGCAGCCTCTGGGAGATAAATCAGTCTCTCCTACAGGTTTTGTTAATGTCACATAGCAGATTTAGGCCTTTTGAGTGGGTAATGCATGAGGAGTTAGTCTTACAGATATGGAGCATCTCTAGTAAGGCAGGGTCCGAGATTGCCTTGTAGGCGCGACACAGATCACCTCTGAACAATCAGTACAACACCGAGTAAAGTGATAGTCATTTGTGCCTGCCCACATAGGACAGGTATTGGAGGCCATGGATTCACTTTGTGAGGTATTTCTGTGGCCTTTCCAGCTGGGGCAGATGTTTGGAGAGGTACATATCAAACAGGGTGTTGTACTCAATTATTGGCCTAATGAGGGAATAGTATAGAGAGGTAATAACCTCCTTTTTTTCTGGATGCAATCCCTTTACTTATGAGATGAACCAAGTAAAAGCCTTTGCTGACCACTGCCGCTACATGATGGTCGAATGTGAGATTGTTGTCAACCTGTGTACCAAGGTCTCTCACTACAGGTTGTGTGCTTAGGGGGTTGTTGTTGATGTGGTAATCAGTAGGGGTTGTGTTTTTGCTGAATGGTATGATAATACATTTTGTTTTGCATTTAATTCAAGGTCATGACTTTGGCCCCAGTCATTTGTTGCTGTAAGACCCTCTTGTAGTATGTTAATATCACTTGGGGAGTCAATGAGAGCACCCAACTTACAGTCATCTGCAAACTTGGTCAGGCACAGGCCTTTTGTCTTTGCCTGAACCCCTGAGAAGTAGATGCCAAACAGTAGGGGTCCCAGGACAGAATCCTGGGGAACACCACTAGTGGCAGGTCTGCTGTTGGAGGTGAATGTACCTATTTTGACCTTGTGGGTCCTATTGGTGAGACAATTGGCCACCCACCTGTTGAAATAGGGGTTTACACCAAGTTGTGTTAGCTTTTCGATAATGCCCGAGTGGGGGGGGGGGTTATGTCAAAGGCGTTGGCCAAATCATGGTAAGCTGTATGTACTGACTTTCCCTCAAACAGGGCCTTGATGACAGTCTCACAAAAGTCAACCAGGATTAACAAGCAAGATCTGCCCTTGACGAATCTAAACTGGGTGGGGTCAAGTGCTTGGAGATTGCCTATATCCTTGTTTATGAGGTCCATAATAATGCGCTCTATGGCTTTACAGATCAGACTTGTCAATCTAATGGGGTGATAGTTTCCAGGGTTAGTAGAGGCACCACCTCTGTGCAAGGGAATGACAATGGCAGTTCTTCACTCTGCTGGAATGAAGCCTGTACCTACTACTTACTCACTTTTATCTGTGCCCAGTATGCTAAATAATGTGAGACAGTGCCATGCTGTTGCACATCCATTAGATAAATCTTTGTACATGCATAGGAATTTTCTCAGTTTTTGTCATGGAATGAAAACTAACATTTCCGAAGGAGCATTGATGACCAGCCATGATGCTCACTGCCAACTACTGTACGGCAACTGAACATGAACTTACAGAATTATTCTTCCTAACTCCTTTGGACTAACATGTATCATCTACTTCTGCAACATTTGCTAATGGATATTATTTTTGACAGTGAATACTTATGTGATGTGCATGACGAAGGTGTGTTAGTTTAAAGGACATGTAGCCCTGCCCATGTACTCAAGATTGTCGTTAATAGACAAGTTGCTACCATTGCATGTCTAGCTTAGCCACTTAAGGAGTCACACTGCATGAGACTCATCATGAAACAGATATATGTCAGACATTTGCAAATGTGAGAGTTTATTCATTTAAAATGAGTTGAGGCGATGCCTCACAATTCAACTGATGGCAGTTGAACTGTGAAAAGGTGGAACTGCGAAATGCCATTTCCCATACAAATGTATGAAAAATTAAAAAATAACCGGATGAGCTGTGACTCACAAATCCCAAATGTATAAAGCTGGTTTCTGCAGTGTATTAAATCAGGCAATTCTACAAAACTTCATGATTGAACAGTTTATTTAGCGCTTTCATCTCATCCCCAAGACTTCATTAGAATGAATTAACAATATACTGAACCATCATTAAATAGTACAATCAATTAAATTACAGAACTGCTTGTTGAGTTTCATCTGTTTGCACATAATTTAGCATTAAAATGAATGTCTGGTAATGATGATGAAAATAATGAAGTTAAATCATCTAAAAAGCCTAGTATATTTGTACCAGCACTGCCTCCGGCTGTTGAAGTTTTTTATCAGCCTGTGAAAATGACTTGTGAGTTTTTTAGTCACAAGGAACTGAACAGGCACAATAGCTCAGATAATTTAACTAAACGTGAATGACAAGTTTTGTTAGAAATGCAATGTAATACCAATATTGTTATTCATCCAGCAGATAAGGGGGGACCGGTGGTTGTTTTTGATTCAACTTATTATCATGATAGTATGTTTACTATGCTTAGTGATTTTAACACTTATGTTAGTATTGATGCAGTAATGGTGCATGACATGAAATGTAGACTTGACAACTGTTTTCTAGAATGTTTAAATTTAGGGCTTGTTACTAAGGAACTGTATGATTATTTTATAGTACAGAATCCACTTATACCTCAAATGCATGGGCTACCAAAAATACACAAGGACCCTTTGAAGTGCCTGTTTAGACCCATTGAAGCAGGTGGGGGGGCTGGTTGACAGAGCCTATTTCTAGGTTTCTGGACAAACAACTTAGAAAGGTTCTGGATGAATCTGAAGTAGTGTTAAGGGACACAGAGCATTTTCTAAGGGATCTATATAATGCAACCAGTGGGGAGAACAGTAAAAGTATTGAGGTCTTGGCAACCTTAGATGTGATTTCATTATTAACATGTATTCCCAATCAGGAGGGGATATTGATGGTGAAAAGTGCCTTAGATAGATATGGAAAATTTGAATCAAAACAGGTGGATCTATTCTGTTTACTCTTGGAATTAGTTCTAGAGAATAACATATTCTTCTTAAAAGACAAGTGCTATTGGCAAAAAACAGGAGTTGCCATGGGCACTAGCTGTGCAAACTCCTGTGCCAGCTTGGTCATGATGGAATGGGAACATCAACACTTTCTAAATAATATGGATCCACATATAATAATATATCAATGTTTTGTGGATGATCTTTTTATAGGTTGGCAGAGAGATAAAGAGAGATTAGAACTTTATACCCGATATTTGAACACCAGTAGTAATTTTCTTAAATTTACCCCAAGTAAATCTATGAGTAAAATTGATTTTTTTGGATGTAACTATAGCCAAGCAAGGAAATGGTCTAACCACCAGTATTTATAGGAAAGAATGTCATCATCCCACATATTTGCATAGGGACAGTATGCATCCATAACATATTTTTAGTAATATCATTAAGGGACAGGCTATGAGGACTCATGTCTATCCTGTAATGACAAGGACTTTCAGGATGGACTATGCCGTCTACGGGATGACTTTAAGGGTAGAGGGTGTGGGGCTGTGGAAACTGACAAGGCATATTGTGTAGTAAATAAGGAAAGACAAGGGAGGGCCTAGCCCTATTTCTCACAGTGAAATGATACAGCTAAGTATGCTGAAAGTAGATCTGTGAAAATGCCCATGGTTATTACCTCTACAACAGAGGTGAACAGGATTAGGGAAGTGGTCAGGCGTAGCTGGCACATTTTACACAATGATGAGAAGGTAAAAAAGCTGGTAGGCTAGCAACCTGTTTTCGTGTTAAAAATAAGAAGAATCTTAAACAGCGTTTATGTTATCCTAGATTATATCATAATCTAGGGGAAAGGCAATGGGGTAAACATAAATGTCAGGAGTGTGCATATTGTGACTATATCGATCAGTCTATGTACTTTAAGCATCCAGAGACAGGCCATTTATGGAAACGTAGGGTTTCAGCAGACTGCAACACATAGAATGTTATTTATACTGCACACTGTGTTTCATGTTTCAAATTTTATACAGGCAAAACCAACTGGAAATTGAAAGAGAGAGTTAGGGATCATTTGTATTGCACGAGAAGAGGGAATGATTGTGGTGTTTTAGCAAAACACACACTAACAAATGGAAACACACATACATTTGTATTCCAAGTTTTACAAGTTGTGAATGTGAGTATGGGGGGGGGGGGGCGTTAGTAAATATGACTGAAAATGCAGAATTACAGTGGATTTTAAGGTTAGGAGCACACATGGGAATGGGTCTGAATGACCATGTACCCCTAAAGCCAGTATTAAAAGCGAAGAAAATTAGATAAATGTACTTACTATTCTGCATCTTGGTATTTTTACTGTTATTTTTTTATGTGCAATTTTTAGACATTGTTGCTTTAAAAGCAGATGCCATGTGGATCAGTTAGGATTCTGCATTGTTGTGTTAATTGATACTGAAATCTAATATCCATTTACTTTACTTTTTTGTCTGATGAAGCGGTGGTGAACACTGCAAAAGTGCTAACTTTTAATAAAACTTGTGGATTTTACAACTGTTGAGCCTTGCCTTTCTGCCTGTTACCAGCTGTGGTTTTGCTTGGAATTCTGCTTGGGTTTGCTGCTGGATCACACTCACTGCTTTTGGGTTTTCTTGCTGAAAATTAACAATTAAGTGAATTAATAAAATCTGTATTACAATGCATTTCCTTATAAAAACTCTTAAATATCAAAAAGTGTGTTTAAAAAAACATATAACACATATAGAAATATGGTCTAAATTATCTTTTTAGAGCTTTGTATTTTAACACAGGTAAAACTGAGATATTCATTAATTCCTAGAGCTGTGGTTGCATTAAGCTTTAATTGCAATATTAATTCACTTTTTTCTATTTGCAATTCCCACCAACCACCTCTATTTGTTTTCTGAATAATGTCAAGAATAGCAAACTTAAATCTAGAGAAACGCTGGCAACCAAGTGAATGCTTGTAAAGTGCATTATTTTCATTTCTACTAGTAATAGCATAAATATGCTCATAGATGCATTTTCTTAGTTGTCTCTCATTTTTTCCCCACATAATAATAGTTACATGTCATACATATTGCTAAATAAACTAAACTTTTTGTTGCACAATTACCATGATTGTACTATTTAATGATGGTTCAGTATTGTGTTAATTCATTCAGATGGAATAACTGAGATGAAAGCGCTAAATAAATTATTTGTTCATGATGTTTTGTGGAATTGCCTGATTTAATACACTGCAGAAACCAACTTTATACCATTGGGATTTGTGAGCCACAGTTCATCCGATTATTTTTTCATTTGTTTTATTTACTGGGTGATTTATCACATTTTTGAGTTGGAGATGTATGAAAAAATGGTTTAATTCGCTCCTGGCCCAAACAATATTAAAAATTACACTAAAAAAATAAAAAAAAAATGTAGCTCATCACAATTTGAAGTGTAGAACATCTCTTATACAGAGGATGTGGAGGAGGAATGGAGGAGTAATGGAGAACGACTGTATTCCTAAAACTATGTAGAACAATTTTACAAGAATTTTTGGAATGTTGTTGACTCTAATGTGCTAAATACTATAATAAACAATGAATATGAAAATAAATAAATAAATAAATAATGCTTAGCTCAATTAGACAAATGTCTTCAAGCTTATATTGTAAAATATATATGTCCACTGAATTTTTATCACACTTTATAAATTATCAACATTTAATGTTGGGTTATCTAAGTGTTGGAGAATAAGTGAAGAGGTCAAAACACATTAGGATCAAATACTTGTAGATTATAAAGAGATTTATATAAATGTATATGAGATTAATATATTTAAAAACTTTGTGGACTGATGATTGTGAATTAATAAGAGTCACTATGCTAATAAATGTTTCTGTTCCTGTTTCCTGTTCAACAGTAAACAAACAATATTCTATGATTTGGAATTTCTTAGCAATTTCTAGTAAGGTAGTTACTAGAAAATAGAGATTTATGTAGCTTTGTTTTAAGAGTTTCTTGAAATAACCATTATTTTATGTGAAAAAGAAAAAGCAGCAATCAGATTAAGTTCGGAAAGAAAATGTAAACTATGGTTGTTAGGATAATTTAGAAACATTATTAAATATTGTTGAAAACAGAGTTTTATTTAGATGTACATATTTCTGTGAATATTTTGTAATTTTGCTGAAATGATAGGTTTATTTGTAAATATGCAAAAAAACAAATGTATCCAGCTGACACAGCAGAGATTTCCACTTACAATTCTGTTTATTAAAACAAAAGTTATAAACATTAAAACAATAAAAGACACAGAGTAGATGAATGCTTTCACACGTATCACAGGCGTGTCCTCCGATCTAATGCACAGCAGTTAAAACATTCCTTAAATACTTACTTAGAAAACAGGGTGGGGGTAGAGCTCTACTTTGTAAATATGTTCTACTTAAAATTTTAATAAAAATCTTAAAAAAAAAAGCTAGCAATCAAGCCAAAGACAGCTGGTCATACTGCTGCAAGAACAGCATCACCTTTATCCAATCAAATGTCAACACGCTCCCTCAGGATCTGCAGTAGGAATGCATTTTCTGCTGTAATAAACCTTTTCTGTCTTTGGCATTGTCTTTTGCATTGCATTGCACAACTTATGACTCACATAAGTAGTAAGTAGAACACCTCAATATGTGACATTAAACCTAGTGGTATATGGCAGGAAACACACAGAGCTTATTGTTTCATATCTTAAAACAAAAAATTATTTCAGTAACTATACAGGTGCTGATATTTGTAGCAACCGTATCCATTATTGTATGTCTTGCCTTTTTTATTGTAATGGAAATCATAGTGCATGCTTTTAAATACTAATCATAGCATAAGATCTGACCAAAACATAAACATAATAGTATAGTATAGTAACATGAGACTGGATGTAGTTAGGTATAAAACTTAGGTTTTACAAATTGAGACTGGGGAAAATTGAAGAAATTGCATCAAATGCACTTGCTTTGCTGCTATCCCTTATCTTAAGGACTAGATTGCACTCCCTCAATGAGCATGTGAGACGTGTTTATTTAACTCTGTTCACCTCCCTGTGAGCTTCTGAACTGTTATTTTCTGAGCTTTTCTTCTTACCTTTACTATGCTTAGTCCATTATTTTGTCCTTTCTGCATACACACACACACACACACACACACACACACACACACACACACACACACACACACACACACACACACACATAAACACACATAAACACACACACACACACACACACACACACACACACACACACACACACACACACACACACACACACACACACACACACACACACGTTTATCATATTCATTTAGTATCATTGCTTCCATACATATTAAAGAGGAAAAAAGGGAAACAACACTAAAAGTCCACCAACAGCTTGCACAGTCAATCTAATTTTGTTAAGGAATACTACAACATTCAAGTCTGAGTTATAACTACTCAGATATGAATCAACACACTTTAAAAAGTGATATTTTGCAAGTTTCAAGTTGTGTTTTCCTTTCACCTTCCTTGAAATTGTGAGACATCAGTCGAATTGAGGGATGCCTGGGTGGGGAAAAGTGCAGTGAAGTTGTGAAATGGTCAAGTAGTGAGGTGGTCGAATTGCGAGGAACCACCTGTACACAGTTTCACAATTTAAAGAAAGTAATACCTTTACAGGATTTGAACCCTGCACCAATGGCACTGAAATATACTGCTTATATCATTAAGCAATTGCACTACATAAATACTTGCTAGGTACAATGTGTATTACACTTTAAATTTATTTTACCTCTGCATTGAGAATTTGCATTGCAATACACTTTGGTTTTGGGAGAATGTTACTAATCCTTTAGAACATATTTCTTTGTGATAATGGGATGATGGGTGTATAGTATTCAACAATTGTTAAATTTTGTGCAATAACAGTGTAGTAACCTGGGTTTTGATATCAGCTTTTATTCCATAGCAACAGGGATATGGCTGTTATGACTGCAAAGTGCACATCCTCATGCAAGCCTCATTTTTCAAAGGTTGAGAATGAGGTGATAGTACAGGGCCTCTGTCTCCATGGTGGATAACTCCTTGATGTGCAAACATCCAAGAAGCCCTTCTGGTAGCAGGCTGTTGAGGATGTTAGTGCTGTCAGTGGCCATGGCCATGAATGTAAAGTGGTCTATTACTGCTCCACTGATATGATACATAGGACCACAGTCAGAGCACAGGTTGTGGCATAGGAGTGGAGGGCCACAGGTGGTGGGACCTTTCTGTACTACCATGTAATGAAATGGAGGAGTTCTTGGCATCACTCAGGAGTGTAGGCAGTTCCTTGTAGTTTTAGTTTGTGGTCCTGGATGTTGGGGCAGAGCTGGAGAGGCCCCAAAGAATTTTGAATAGTGGTACCCAGGGTATGTCACATAAATACTTATAATACCTCTCTCACCTGGTGCATTTAGGTACATCTGGCATCAAAACACAAACATAATCCAGTAAGCTCTAGTCAGGTCTAGTATCCCACCTGTGACCCAGAGAGTGACAGAATTAACAAGAAAAAGAGTACATAGGATTAGTCCAGATAAAATTACTTTGTCTAGCACATCTAGGAGACTCTCTCTTTATGATGCCCCATGGGAGGAATAAAGAAGCCTTTTTGAATTTCCAAGTAGTTTGTCCAGTTAAGTATGAAGATAGAACACTAATCCATCTTCCTAACTGAATAAACTACTTGAAACTTCAACAAAGCATCTTTAACCCTCTCATAGGGAGGGCATCAGAGAGAGTGAGAGAGAGAGAGACAGAGAGAGAGAGAGAGAGAGAGTTTCCTTAATCTGCTAGATAAAGTGATTTTATCTGTACCAATCCTTTGTACATATGGCATCAAGGTGCAACAACCACCTGCACTCAATATGGCCATACTTAATATGTATCAGTTATTTTCATTAGTAATCAAAGTTACAGCACTTGCATATTTTGTTGTGGTGTTTAGATATAATCACAATTGGTATTTTTATTGTCATTTGTTTGGTGTATTCACAGTTGAAGCATTGTCAGGCATCACCACTGTGGAGCTACCACCATCTGATGTTGGGGATTGTTATCCTCTGATGATAATAGCAGGGATGAGTAGGCAAAGTCTGGAGGATGCAGGCAGCATGTCAGACAGAGGGAGTGTTCCCCCTCACATCATCTACCCACACTATGGGCACTGTCAGTCTGCCTACATTTACCAATGACAAAAAAAAATCTGAGAGTGGACAGGCTAATGGAGGACATGGCTGATTCAAAAAGATAAAAAAATTCAAAGAAACTTTATTGTCATTTAGGATTCCACAAGTGTAGCCTAAATGTAATTACAAATATCAGCTCACATGAGAAATGCAGTGCAAATAGCATAGCTACAGCAGTATCAGATAACATAATAAAGAAATAAACAACATGTATGAAATGATCAGGGTAGTGTGATGGCCCTGAATGCAGACTTGCCTGAATTTGGCCCCAGCCATCGTAGGTGGGAAGTACCACACAGAGGTGCTCAGAGTAGGTATGGTTACCACCTTCCCTCTGAGGTTGGTGTGTCAGTAGCTGCCACCCAGTGTTTGTGTAGAGCCATCATGGAGGCAGAAGCAAGTTCCACCAAGGCCTTGGAAGAGGTTGTGAGACTACTACGTGCTGTGCATACTGATGCATGCGATCACATGAACTATGCACGTGTGACTCCTTGGACAGGACAAATGACACACTGGACCATGCAGTGTCTGTTCTAGGTCATCTTTTGGGGAGGGGCAACACCCAGAAAGCCATTCATCTAGTACATCCTGAGATATTAGGGGTCCAAATGGAATGATGATAAATCAGCAAGCAAAAGAGATAGTATTGCTGGAACTGAATTCATCCTCAAGTCTTGGTGAATACCTTCATGAGGTGGACCCTGTTTTTCACAAAATCTCACCAAGATGACACTGATATATAAACTGTATTTTATATAGCATATATCATGGACAGAAGCAGGTTAAAGAATAAAATAGATAGCTGGTTTCTCAAGACCCAGGATAAAAAAGTGCCCTATCCTGGTAGGCATACTAGTGCCAGGAATGAAAAAAATGACAGCGGAGAATCTTCAAGACAAAGAAAAATTCTTCCAATAGGGCTAGGCAAGACCCAGAGAGAGGATGCCACCCATCCCCTGTTGTAGAAGGAAGCTGTAGTCAACAAAAATCACAAAACCTGATAGTCCAAAAAAGAGCCATAAGATGATTAAGAAAGAAATTATGTATGGCTACTATTATGCAGAAAGCCCAGAATTGCCAGATATAAGATATGCAAAAAGATTAAGAGAGAAATTAGAGGAAAGAAAAATACTTGCAGAAGAGAAACTGTCAGAAGCTTCAAATAAAAATGTGTGTTCATTAATGCAACAGATTTATGAAAAACATTATAGAGAGGAAGAAACCTTGGGTCATTTGGAAAAAGAAGTGACTGAGGAAGTGCAAAAATATAAAGTATAAGTATAAGGTATAAGCAAAACAAGGACATGGGAAAGAAAGAGAGATCTGATATGGTACAATATTTATGCAAAGGGAGAATGGCAAATAAATCGATACAAAGAAAAGCCACTCCAAAGATATTTAAAGAGAAATATGGGCAAAGGCATCCAGACATAAAACATTTCACAATACAAAAAATAAGATCACAAAGAGGGAATGTAGAATAGAAAATGAGTAAAGTAAAAGTTAAATAAAATAGAAGTTGAAGTTATGGAATAACTGCAAAGTGAAGGATTTTGTGTAGAAAGTCGAACACAGGTTATATCACCGCATGATGGAACAACAAGTCCTCCAAGTAAGAAGAAACAGGAGACATCTGAAGAAGAAATATAGACATGAGAAAAAATAAGAGATTTAATATGGTGTGATATTTATGCAAAGGAGAATGTAATCTAATCAATACAAAACGTGCAGCACCAAAGATATTTGAAGAGAAATGCAGACAAAAGCAATTTTACAATACAAAAAAATAAGAAAGCAAAGAGGAAAAGTAGAAAAGAGGATTAGTAATGGAGAAGTTAAAGAAATAGAAACTAAGGTTACATATTACCTGCAAAGTGAAGGACTTAGTGTAGAAAAGGATAGAGCAATGTATCCCCAAATTAAGGAGATACAAGTGGAGTGGGAAACATCTGATTAGTTTCATATGAAGATACTTTGGAGGCTTCTATAGGAAATCAATACAAAGTTCGATTGGAGCTGCACAGCAAGAGAGAAAAAAGAAAACAATGGCAATTCTGAAACAGCCAGTGTTGTGGAGAGATAGGCCAGTGAGTTCCCATATGAAAGAGCAACAGATGACATGGGATGAAACTGAAGCGAATGTGGCACAGGAAGATGTTCTGGAACTTTCTATAGAATGCCCACATAAAATGAAGAGCAAAGAATGTGCCCTCAATTTAGAAGAAACTGATCTAAAAGAAGAGTTGCTTGATTTAATACAGATCGACAAACATATTAAGATCAATGAAAGAAATAGACTGCAGAAAGTCAATAAAACCTAAAAATTTAGAAGTCTGATAAAACAAATGAACACAGTAATTAGGAATGTTCATAGAGAGTCATGTGATATAACAGAGGTAAATAGGATATATTATTGTGCAGCTAGCTTAATAAAAGATAAAACCTTAACTACAAAACATAGGGCAGTAAGGGAAAAGAAGGGGAGAAATCTAATGCCATCATGTAAGTATCAAATAAAGAAAACTATAAAGCAATTAAGACAAAATGTGTCACTGTTAGAAGAGTATAGAAGATGGAAAAGATCGACAAACATACTCAGAAAGATAGACTTGATAAAAGGAATGTGCAGTATCAGAACAGATTTCGATCTATCGTGCACTATTGCAAATAATAAACAAAAAAATATCACCACAGGCAAAAAAACTTAGAAGATATGCAGATAAATATAAAGGAAAATTACAAATTAAGCAATTTATTGATGACCAAAAAAAGTTTTATAGAGAATTGGGACACAAGGCAAAAGGAATTGAAACACCACCAAAAAATTAAAAATAGACATATTTTGGAGGGTCTATATTAAATAGCGAGCGCTTAGAAAAGCAAACGCTAATTCATCAACTAAGCAAAAGCTTAAAATCTCAAACACCTGGAACAGCGATTTTTTTTCACAGGGAAAAAAAAATGCTGGTCCACAAAAAAAAAAAAAAAAAAAAAATACATCATATAATGTGGGGGGCTTCGCCCCCACACCCCCCTACTTAAATATACCAACTCCAAGATCGCACCGCAGTGGAGGAAATGGCGAACTCCCGAAACTGGCCCAGCGATTTTTTTCCCTGTGAAAAAAATCACTGTTCTGGGTGTTCGAGATTGTAATTTTTCGCTTAATAGGGTTCGATGAATTAGCATTCACTTTTTTAAGCATTTGCTAATTCAATATAAACCCATTTTGGAGACATATCTATAACGATCCTGTGGAACACAACAAAGTTGCTTAATGGACAGAAAAAATAAAAGAAAGACTAAGATGTTCAAATGTACAGGATATGAAATGATATGAAGTAACAGTCAGAGAGATTGAAACAAAGTTAAGAAAAGTTCCTAACCAGAAACCCTCAGGCCCAGATGTAGTATCAAACTTCTGGCTAAAAGTATTAACATTTTTACGTGAAGATTTAACCATGAGTAAAAACTATTTATATGTACACCATGAACAGACACCAACCTGATTAACTGGAAATACTTTTACTTAAGAGCAAACCTGCAAGCTATCCTAAAAACTATAGACCAATAACTTGCCTTCCAACAACATATAAATAATATACTGGAATTGATGCCAACAGAGTTTATGGTCATTTTGAAGAAAACTCAATCTTGGCAATAGAACAAAAGGGAACAAAAGAAAGTCATATGGAACAAAGGATCATTAGTAGCTAAAGTCATAATGGAGAACTGTAAAAAGGGGGAAGAATCTAAGTATGGTATAAACAGAGTACAAAAAAGCATTTGACAGTATCCCACATTCATGGATAAAAGAGTGCTTAGAAATGTGTAAGATACATCCTACCCTCATCACTTACATTACAGCGACCACGAAACAGTGGTAAACCACTTTGCAGTTAAGCTATAATAAAGGACAAATTATTATTCTAGGGATAAAAATTCAAAGGTGGATATTCCAGGGTGACTCTGTCACTGTTGCTCTTTTGCCTTGTCCTTAACCCAATGAGCTCTCTACTTAACAGATTAGGCCATGGCTGCAGTCTGGTTCCCAGAAAAGAACAAAGTGTAAAGACTTCTCATCTTCTTTTTGTGGATAATTTGAAACTGTATAGTTTATCAGATGAGGAACTGAAAGCACAACTGCAAGTGGTCAAAACTTTCTAATGTGATATAAGAATGTCATTTGGTCTTGATAAATGTGCAAAAGCAACCTTTAAAGCAGGAAAGCTGCAGCATCAAGAAAACATCAACCTGGGACAGCAATGTGATATAAAAGAACTTGAGCAAGAAGAAGTGTGCAAATACTTGAGAACTGACGAAGGATCAACAAAAAACACGAAAAAATGCAAATAAAACTCAGTAAGGAATATTTTAGAAGACTAAAATTAACACTGAAAACAGTGTTGCCATCTAGGAACAAAGTCCAAGCTATAAACGAATTTGCTCTTCCTGTCCTAATTTACAGTTTTGGAGTGATTGTCTGACCCCAAAAAGTGTTAGATTGGTTGGATAGGAAAACAAGAAGGATGCTTCATGCTCATAAAATGATTCATAAAAATCAGTGTACACCAAGACTATATATTCCCCGTTCCGAAGGACATATGGCCCTCCTCATAATTGATTACATGCATAGATCTGTATGGCTCTACAATTGTAGGACTGCTGACCTCACAAGACCCAAATGTAGTGAAAGTTTTAAAACTTGAGAGGAATGTATAAGATGACTTCCCTGCTTAGTCTAGCAGAAGCATATCGGTGTTGAGCAGGAATGGAAATCAAGCTAGAAGTAAATAAAAATCATGCGGCAACTGAATGTGTCAAAACAAAAGGAAGAATACAAAGTGAAGGAGCAGATGAGAAGGCAAGAAATGCAGAAAGTGTATAAATAGAGTTGCAAGTATAGAAAACACCTGTAACAACCTCGTGTTGATCAGGACTGAATGCAGGAATGATTAAGGAGAGGTGAATTCAAACTAAAAGATGAAAGGCTAATATCAGCAGCCCAAGATAGTGGACTACATACACGTTGGTTTACAAAGTCCATTGAACATGTGTGAGGAAACAGACAAATGTAGATTTTGTAAAACAGAATTGGAAACAGGTGTACAGCTTGTTGCTGGTTGTGATACACTAATGGCAGAAGGACTGTACACTGAAAGGTATAATAATGTTGCAATGGGGATTGTGCAAACATTATAATTTTGAAGTAGCTGAAAAACATTGGAAACATGATCCACAAAGCATTATAGAACAAGATGAAGTTTATATCATATGAGATCACCCATTACCAACAGTTCAAAAAATAGATGTGAAAAAATCGGATCCCCTTCACTTCACCGAAACGCTAGAAGACCGACACTCTACAGAAGGAGACGAGAAGACCGACGACTCAGATGACCGACAAGGTGAGAACCCGACGGATTCGGTAAGTGTGCGATAGAGTGAGGGATTTAGTGTTAGGGAGTGGACAGGTAAGTGTGCGATAGTGAGGGACTGTAGTTTTAGGGGTGGGTTAAGTGAGTTAGGGTTAGGGTGCGGGTAGGGTAAGTGTGCGATAGTGACGGACTATATGTTTAAGGGTGGGTTAAGTGAGTTAGGGTTAGGGTGCAAGTAGGGTGTGTGTGCGATAGTGACGGACTGTAGGTTTAGGGGTGGGTTAAGTGAGTTAGGGTTAGGGTGCGGGTAGGGTAAGTGTGCGGTTGTGTCGGACCTTAGGGTTAGGGTTTGGGTTAAGGTTAGTGCATGTGTGGTTGTGTGTATTGTCAGTATTGTGTGTTGTCGGTCTTTTGGTGTCGGTGTTTTGTGTGTCAGTGTTGTGGCGTGTCAGTGTAGTGAAGGGGATCTGAAAAAATCAGATATAGTAGTCCATGAAAAGAAGGCAAAAGTAGCATTGATCATTGAAATTGCTACACCCAATGACTACAGTGACTTACATAGAGAGAGACAGAAAGTCATAAAATACCAGAATTTGCAGGCAGAAATTACATCAATGTGGAAGAAGGATACCCAGACAGTTCTTATATAGTAGGAGCAATGGGCCTTATAAAAAAGAATTTACAATCATACTTAAATATGTTACTGATATATGTGATGCTGTATGAGTTGTAGAAGGAGTGAAGAGCACTTCTGGCTAACATCAAATATTGAAACAATACTAATTTTATGAACTTTAATCATACTTTGACTTAGGAATGGAGTCCATTCCTGTCATGGTATTAGAAACTCAAAAGACTTGGAGAAATTAAAAAAACAAGAGACCATACAGTCACCTCTGGTCAACATCCATAATGCCAGTCATCCGTTTCAGCCTCAGATATTAGCCAGTGTGGCTGTGGGGATGTCCGATCCCGCTCCAGCAGTGGATGTGTCTTCACTCAGTTGAGGTAATCCACATGGTAGTGGTCTTGGACATGGTGTTAATGACAGCTTGCCAAGCAGACAATGCTCACATTCAGTTAGCACACCAACTTCTAGCCAGGATCATGGGGCAACTAGTGCAACTCATGCAGAGACAGTTCTCATGAGCAGAGTGGAGTGTGCACAGCAAATATGATCATCCTCCATGCAGGGTTCTGACCTGTCCAGAATACAAGATCATAGTGCTGGCACACATACTGAGGCTGTCTTACTGCAGACACACAACCACATAAAGCCACACTGGCCATGACTACTCACACACAGACACACACGCACGTATGCATGCAGACACACACACACACACACACACACACACACACACACACACACACACACACACACACACACACACACACACAGAGTTCACCGTGCACTTCACACTGTACCTAGATTGCATAAGTGTGCATAATTGTTTTGTTACTCCTCAGATCTCAGACTCATACACTTCCTTTTGACAGACATGCACTTCTGTAACCCTACCCTCTGCAGATATTGATACGTATGCCCTACCATTTACACAGTCTGTGACTTGGTTTGTTTACGTTTGATGTACAGAGTGATCAGACAATGCATGGATAGCAAAGTCTGTTTTTCCAGTGTTTACATCATCATTTTTCATGAGTGTTTACTCTGTTTAGCATTGTAGTATTAATAGTAGCACTGGCATAGGAAAGCTTGCTCACCTACCTGTGCAAATGATGATGAGAATGCCTTTGCCTCCAAAAGAGTGTCTGACTTGGGTTGCTTATGTCTGATGCACAGTGTATCTAGGCAATGCATGGTAAACATAGTTTGTTTTGTTTATCTGCATCATTGCTATTGTCTGTATCTACCAAGCTTATAGATAAGGTTAAGTTGTCTGATTTTCCTGTGTATACAACATCATCATCATTTTTACTATTTGCTTTATCTGTTTAGCTATTGTAGTATTTGTTCAGGAAAGCTTGCTTACACACTCATGCTGACGATCATGGGAATGTCTTAGCCTTGGGTTGCCAATGTCTGATGCTTAGATTAGTCAGGCAATGCACGTGTAAGCACAGTCTAGTTTGTTTTTATGCATCACTGTTACTGTCTGTATCTGCTGAGCTCTTATGAAAGTTCTGAAGCAAGTGTATGTGCAATTCACTTACTCTTAACCAGTGCCATAGCATTTTGTGCCCATCACACCCTGTCATAGTTATCCCCTGTTACATGGCCCTACTTTGATTCCTCATCTATCTCAGCTGCCATTTACCATAGTTCTGGTAACTGAGGCACCCTGCTGTACCTGTTTTCTAAGTATTATATTATGTAAAATGCCACACACAAGCAGTGTTTTGGCACAGCCTGCAGGGTCATATTGCAGGGCACCATGAAATGTATCCAGGCAATAGAACCATTACTTGAGCAGTTCAGACACATGCTGTAGGATTTTTCTAGTTTGTACATAGCTGTGGTAGACATTTTGTAAATAGCTCAGCATATGCTATGTTTTTTACTGGGTTTTGAGGTGCTTAGAATTTAGCCAAAGTGTCACTTAGTAGCGAGAAGTTACCCTTGGAATAGTTCCTAAAGGTTTTTGGTTTTGCTGGTTCCCTGGATTTAATTTTTATTTCAAACACTACTACCTTATGGTCAGATTTGACAAGCAAAGACAATCCAATGTTTGTGAGTACAAAGTCAAGGATGTTTGTACCCCTGGTAGGAGACTGAACCAACTGTCCCAGGCTGTTGGTATTAACAAAATTTAGGAATCTCTGGGTTTGTGTATTGGAAGTGGTATAGGATTCCCAATCTGTAGAGGGGTAGTTGAGATCTCTCATGAATATTGTATTGGGTTGAATGGTGAGGGAGTCTAGTACATTGAGGTAGATCATATGGGCTTCCTGGGACATGGAGGGGGAATTTATAGGTTGCAAGGATATGGTATGATACCTTGTTTGTGCTGAGCTGCACATGCATCAATTACAGTGGGTCATGCACTTTAGCTAGTCTGGATTTGAAATTGGTTTTAATATAGACTGGTACTCCTCCACCTTTAGTTTCCGCCTGTGCAGTAGCTGATCTAAAGGTGTGAAAGGCATTATAACCTTTCATTGTTGGTGTCCTCACAGTGACATTAAACCATTCTCCTTTACTATGCAGATGTCTACACTCTCCAGGCAGATGAAGGCTTGCAGGGAGAGGAGTTTCTTGTTAAGACTTCTAGTACTGAGCAGTACCACCTCCAGATATTCCTTCATAGGTTCAGTTAAGTTGGGGGGTTTATCAGTTTGGCATTGTCTAAAAAAGGCACTACTAGGGTAGAATAGGTCTCTGCCAATATCCAAAAGCCTAGAGGGTATAAATGCAGACCATTCCTGGCAAAGCATTGTGGTCTGTCAACCATGTTCTCTCAGGCCATCAAATATTGTACCAGAAGCTAAGCCAATTGTTAAAATCAATTGTTTTCTGTTGGTAATGTGGCATCATCCTTGGAGAAGGTAGTATGCTGCTCAGGGCTAGGCTCATATCTGCCTGAGACACATAATCAGTGAGCTCGATCATGTCTCACTTCATATAGTCAAGGGAGGTATGTCTCAAGTCATTATCACCTACATGGACTATGGCAGAGTCATACTTGTACTTGTGATTCAATGACCTGAGTACCTGGGTAACTTGACTGATCCTAACCCCAGAAAGTCAGCGAACTGTGACACTCTCCTTAGTCTGGTGAGGGAAACATCGATGTGCCTCACTACAAAATCACCAATTACCAGGAAATTTGGCTATGCACTGGTTTGCCTTGGCTTAGCAGTAGAAGCATTGGATGTTACTATGTGTAGCTGTGGATGGTGTTTTAACGGAGTGTGTGCATGATGACTGTGGACCCATTTTTGATTGTACTGTGCAAGATGTCTTGGTGTTTTGGGAAGGTTACCTGTTAAGTGCCTTAACATAGGTAATTTTTTGTTTAGAGTCTTTACCCTGTGTAGTAGGCATGGCACAGGTGTCACTGACAATCTCTGTAAGATTAGGTTTGGTTGTATGAGAGGTGTTTCCTCCAGTGTTAGTGTATTCGCACCTCTTGTATACTTTATCTCTTTTATTAAGAATGAGTGGGTTGTCAGTGTACATGAGGCAGGTGCTACAATGCCTCAGAATACTCATTTCAACCAGAATGCCCACAAAGATGCCACTAAGTATTTGTAATTAAATGAGGAATGCTATTTCTAAGCTCCTCCCACTAACTAGCTGCAAAATAATTATTTTCTAACTGACCCTAGCCAAGACCTCTTAAAACTCCAACCCCCCCAAAAAAAACATAAAACAAAACAAAATGCAATATAAAAAAATATAAAAAAATAGAAGTAACCAAACCTTAAATAAATAACTCCAGTCCAAAATCAAATGCAGACCGAGATCATCAATAGTCAGTCTGAGAATAGAAAGTCACACAAAACTACAGCGAAAAAATGGTTCTAGGACATATCTATTATCCCCCACTAGATGTTCCTGTAGGAAATCACTCCTTCCAGACCTCTGGTACAAGTCACAGGTGTGCCGTATATGTGAGTCATGCAAACTACCAGGGTTGCCTGCATACACATTGTAGATAATACCTTGTGTGTTACAGACCACCTGGCAGCTGACAGAGTGATATATATTGCAGTTCATGTACATCATTCCTAGTTCACCAGGTGGAACCCTGGGCCTTTATAACAATATGGGTGCAGTGTATGTTCCATAGTACCTCTGGTAAATAGGCCGTAACACAGACATCTAGCATAGTAATAGCTCTTTCCTCTTGTATAAGTGGAAACCACATATGCTTCCTGCATGTTGCAGCATTGCATTGAGGAACTGGTGGAGTATTCTGGAGACAGAAGCTTGTGAAACCCCCACTTTGTCCCCTGTGGATCACTGAAGGTCCCTGTAGCTAAAATAAATAAAACTACAAATACTGTGGTATTCACTGGGATGTGTTTGCCATTATTCCCATGCGGTTGCAGACAGGAGCAACACATATCCATTATTTCCTGTATTATGTTCGTGTCCACTTTGTAGCAGTCCATGATGCCTATTTTATGGAAGCCATGAAAAATTAAATGTAGACTGAATACCCTATGCCTTTGGAGGTGGCATGTGGCACCATTAGAGCAGCAGCTTTTATAAGAAACTCTTGTAGCTAAAAGTTTACAGTGACTGCTGCAGTCTCTAACATATTTTAATATTTTCCTCTGACTGAATGTGCGCATATAGGTGAATTAAATGCTAAATCTGGAGCAGTATGTTTGCACATTATTTGTATATTTCTGAATTATTCCACCATTTTTTACTTCATTAGCATACAGCACAGTTCATTTTACAGTCATTAGCATATAGCTCTGCTAACCCTTGTTTTCAAATTTGCCTCATTTTATTGTTGAGTTTTCTGAATTGCACACACCATGCTTAGCATGATGTCGCAGGTATTCATGCGACATCATGCTGAGCAAGATGTTGCAGGTATTCATGAATTCCCTGCCAGTGTTTTATTGCGGGAAGCAAAGCATGTGCAACTACTGCAGAAAACATCTCATTCAAAAAATGCACTCTACCATAAATCTGTAATAGCCTACTATTCATGAAGTTGCAAATGTCCTATTACTGCATTGTCGCATATAAAAGTGCAAAAGAAGCTGATTTAAAATGATTTATATGAGTACCACACTGGCTCAGCCTAGGACAGTTTGTGTTATATTTTAAACAGATGGAGTTGTGCTATGGATTAAGTGTTCATGTACTTTGAAGAAAATTCATGACATTTATTTACAGTATTATAGCACAGGGCTAGGATAACATTTGTCTGGTCATGCCTTTGCTTTACTGCACTTATTTTGTCTACATTTTTTATAGTTTGCATTCAAAATTTATTGTCACTGATTTTGATTTATACTTGACACATTTTTTCCTATTTTCTTTTAGAGTAACTCTTAGGAGTGGTTACATATATTTATGTATCCATTGACTGAAACTGAACCAAAACAAGAAGTAACCCGTCACTGCTTGATTCTAACTTTGATCAAAGATAATCATGCAGTCCAAGTGAATGATAAAGTAAAGAGGTGAATCCATAAACATTTAGAACAAAGCTTTATGCAAAATAGAGTAAAGAGCAGTGATGTGGGGTGGGGGTGGGCAATTCAGAGACAAATGTCATATGATCGTGTATCATCACAGTATTCAAAGCATGTGAATGAGAGCATAATGTCAATCAAATGAGTACTAGAGTAATGAGCATATGCAAATGCTGAAATCAAACATGGTGGAGGTATTCAGAGATGTATAAATCCCACACTAAGAGCTGCGGTGCTCATCTACTCTGAAAACCTGGATTTTCTGGTGTACAGGAGCTTCAGTTGTGCTAATACACTAGGAATAGAAACAGCATTAACTGAAAAGTAAATGCTGATGGCTGGTCTCAGAGCAACTGTCCATGTTATTAGGTGTTGGTGCCTTCTACATCGCAAACAGATCCACCAAAAGCTGACCCACCATCAAGTCCATAAGCTGGACATTGTCAACAGTTATTGTGTGACTAGAGACATCATACTAGAGCTAGTAGACATGCTGTCCATACAAGAAATCAAGGGGGATGTGTTTATTGTCTATCTCAGGGGGCATAAGTGTTTGTGCAGCATTATCCATCCTTGTTGTGGAGACCTTTCAACATCAGAAAGAGGGCACATTATATTTTGCAGACATCAGCCTCTCTGATCTTACATCAGTCTTGGCTTGATGCTGCAGCATATGGAGGAACATATAGAGAAACATATTTGGTTTCTAGAGGTGGCAAAGTAGACAACCACCACTATGCAGGCATTCTGTGGCATAACTCATTTCTATGAGGTCTTATGTGAAATTGATTGCACCCATATTGTTATCAGGAACCAGTCTTCTCTACACAGCATTCATTATATCAACAAGAAGGGTTTCCACTCCATCAACAGCACGGTGGTCTGCCATACACAAGCTACTATATACAATGTGCCTGAGTATCATCCAAGCAATCACCATTCGCCATAAATCCGATATCTGGCACAAATGCAACCTCTGCCATCTTTCTGTATGGGATGACAAACAAAAGGGTAATTTATTTGGTAGATGCCAAGTTACACAATATGGTAGCATGGAAAGGACACAATCTGAGAAAAATTACAGTACTGCCTAAAAGCCATTTTGCAGCAGTGGATGAGGAGTCTAGTACAGAGTCTTCAGAGAACATGGCTGCAGTGGCACCACATGAGAGACAGAGGTGGGCACAATGCATTGTGCCACTGGCAAATAGATGGCATCAGGTCCACAACTTTGAGCCATGATAAAGACAACATGGAGTAAAACTGATGAATGCATTAACACACCCAGGTTAATCTTTAGAGTACAATGACTAGCCACAACTATATGTACCAAATGTTACCTTACCCACACAGGCCAAATGAGAGGACTGGGACTGGGTACAATAATTATCATGCACACTTGTGATCTCCAAATATTTATCTGTGTGCATGGAACTATGATTTCACTCCTCTTGAAAAACAATGGAATAGATATGCATTCTTCAGGTTCAGTAGGGCTTATAATAGGTGACTCTATCGTCAGGCACACTGACGTCCCGCTCACCAGGCTGAACAAGGAGAAGGTCACGGTGAGCTGCCTGTCGGGCGCTAGGATCCGCCACATAACACAAGCACTCAGGTCACTCCAAGGCAAGTACAAATATGATTCAGTCATTGTCCATGCTGGTGTGAATGACCTAAGATGTACCTCCCTGGACTACATGAAAAGAGACATAGAGGAGCTCTCTGAGCATGTGGCCCAGGCCGATATGACCCTGACCTTGAGTAGCATCTTACCCTCACCTAGAATGATGCCACAATATGAAGACAAGATGATCAATTTCAACAATTGGCTTAAGTATTGGTGTCATTCAAAGGGGATCCAATGACTGTCAGCCTGGGATGATATGCTCGACAAGCCACGATGCTTCGCTAGGGATGGCTTGCACCTGTCACCCCTGGGCTTTCAGATATTGGTAAAGGCTCTTGCTACCCCCATAGTGCCTTTTTTAGGCAAGGCTCAAAAGACAAACCCACCTCCATAGGTATCACAAGGGATAAGACACTAAGAGTAATGCTACTCAACGCCAGAAGTCTAAAGCTCAAGATGCATGCACTCGAAACTCTCCTCAGCATGGAGAACATCGCTATCTGTGCAGTAACAGAAACCTGGTTCAAGGCTCCCAAGAGCACTCCAGAACTACCAGGTTATACCTCATACCATGCTTTTCGGCCCCAAAACTTGGACCGAACCACAAAAGGAGGGGGAGTATCAATATTCGTCAAAGATACCCACACCTCCAGGTTGGTGGCACAGCACAAAGCATCAGAGACTATCCATGTGCAACTAACAGTGGGTAAAACTGCCTTCCAGTTTATAGTCTGCTACAGACCACCCTCCCAAACCCAGGAACCCCACTCGGCCTTCCTGAGAACACTGAAAAATATGAAGGTTTCTCCAAACACCATTATATTAGGCGACTTCAACTACCCAAACATAGACTGGGAGCAGTACTCTACCTCCAACACCCTAGCCCAAAGGTTCCTAGAATTTATAAACTCAAATGCTATGGAACAACTTGTTACCACTCCCACAAGAGGGGAAAACATACTGGACCTGATCATCACCAACATGGGGACTCTATGCTCCAGACTAGAAGTGTATCCCTCACTGGTAAGATCAGACCATAAACTAATCTCACTGGATATTCACATCCCGACCCCACCTCCTGCCCAGAAAACCACAGTGAAAAACTTCTCTAAAGCAAATTTCACATTCCTCAAAACTGAGGTGGAATCTTTCAAAGCCTCCGGGCCTGTGGAAAATATGGCCCAGACTGCAGAATCCTTTATAAATGCATTCTATGAACACCTTCAAGAATGCATGGATCATGCAATCCCAAATAAAACCAAGACCCAATCCTCCAAAGGCATACGTCCTGTCTGGTGGACCCCAGCCATAAACAAACTATACAATAGAAGGAGGAAGCTACTAAATGATAGAGCAAAATCCCAAAAAGGGAAAGCATCTCTGATCAGTATTATCAAAAAACTACGGGCACTCATAAAATCGTCTAAGGCCAGCTTAGAGAGAAAAATTGCACAGGACACTAAGGATAATCACAAGGCTTTCTTTAGTTATGTTAGGAACCTGGGTGGGAATTCCCAGATATGCTCAGAATTAGTCCAAAATGACAAAAAATACACCGAACCCACAGACATTGCCAACATCCTAGCTGACAGGTTCAGCGCAAACTTCTCCCCCCCTCTCCCCACCAAAAGGGCAAATATCTATCCCAGCAGAGTGCTGCCCCCCAACATCTCAGATGCTCAGGTAAGAGCCACCCACTCCAAAGCAAAAAACACAGCATCAACGGGACTAGACGGTGTCCTGGGCTGCATCCTACATGAACTCCAAGAAGAGCTAAACCCAAACATAAAACTACTGTTCAATCTCAGCCTTACTACAGGATATGTACCCAAAGAGTGGTGTACAGCAACAGTGGTCCCTCTCCACAAAGGTGGTGCCTCAACAGATCCTGGAAACTATCGCCCCATAAGCCTGACTAGCTTGGTCTGCAAAGCTATGGAAAGGATCATCATGGACCTCATAAATAAAGATATTGGGGACCTACAGACACTGGATCCTACCCAGTTTGGCTTTGTTAAGGGCAGATCCTGCCTCTTAAACCTGGTTGATTTCTTTGAAACAGTCACCAAGGCCATTGATGAGGGGAAGGTGGTCCACACAGCCTACCTGGACCTCGCAAAAGCCTTCGATACAATACCCCACTCGGGCATTATAGATAAGCTCACCAGCTTAAATATAAACCCCTATGTCACTAGATGGGTTGCAAACTGGCTCAAGGACAGAACCCACATGGTTAGAATTGCTGGAGCCATGTCAGACTCCAAACCAGTTACAAGTGGCGTCCCACAAGGCTCAGTCCTGGGACCTCTCTTGTTCGATATATATTTCTCGGAGGTACAGGCCAACACAGAAGGACTGTGGCTGACCAAGTTCGCAGATGACTGCAAACTGGGCGCCATAATCGACTCTCCAGCCGACACAAGCATCTTCCAAAAGGGCCTCATAGAAACAGACAACTGGTGCCAGAGCCATGGCCTCAAGCTAAATGCCAAAAAGTGTATAGTCATCCCCTTTGGCAAAAACAAAGTGCCCACAAATTACCACATAGGTGGTAATCCATTAAGTACAGAAGAAGTAATTAGGGACATGGGGACCCAAGTTGATAGCAGTCTCTCATTTGACAACCACGTGGCCAAAGTGGTTAGAAAAACATTTTATATAGCCCACCTAATCATGAAGGGATTCACATCTAGATCAGGGGAGGTCATCGTGCCTCTTTACTCATCCCTCATCAGGCCCATAATTGAGTACAATGCCCCTTTTGGGATGTACCTTACCAGACACCTGCAGCAAATGGAAAGACCCCAAAAGTACCTCACCAAGAGGATCAAAGGGCTCAAACAGATGCCATATGCTGCCCGGTTAAAGAAACTCCAGCTCTACTCAGTGGCATACCGCCTGTTCAGGGACGATCTGTGCCTGACGTATAAAGCCATGTTCAACCCGGAATTAATGGACATGCTGCACCTCAGAAAATCCAAATCCCATCGAGCTACGCGCTTGAGAGACTTGAACCTCAGCACTGAAATAAATAGGACATGCTGGAGGGACAGATTCATAACCCAGAGGCTCCCTTCACTCTGGAATAAAATCCCAGTCCAGGTTAGACAGAGTCCCTCATTGACTCTCTTCAAGAGGAATCTTGATGAGTGGATGGGAGATCATAGGCTTAACCCGGGTATCACTTCTCTGTCACTGTTAGACAGAGGCACAGTATACTAACCTCGAAAAAGGGCATAGCAAAATTAATTTAAAATGGGTGGTGAAAGCCAAACACATTCTGGCTAGGCTTATAAATGCCCTAGGGCAGATAGCCTAGTATGAACCTATGAACCTATATCTGCTGTGGCCAGGCTACAAAAGTATTTGTGATATCTAATATAATAGGAAAAACATCTTCTCATCCATTATAATGGCTATTATTGAAAGTGGATGCCTGACACCAGTTTTCCAGAGTGCCACTGGCATCATGCACTCTAACAAGTTATGCAGCATCATTATAGTGGCCTGCAGAGGAGCCACATTGACGTGGTCTGCCAGTGTGAGGCATAGGTTATGAAGAGAGTGCCAGTGTTTTATAATAAGAACCCTATAACTGATTTTTTTTTTTTTTGTGCTTGTTTGCTTGCCTTCTTTTGACAGGATCACAGTGCACTGAATTGCCCCTACTTTATTTACTGCAGCTAAGGAAGAGAGTTTAAGAGTAATGACTATCTCAGGAAACAAGGGATGAGAAGCTGTCCTGATGGCAGAGTGCATATATTAAGTACATACACTAGGTCCATGGCTGTATTGTTCTGTTAGAAATCCATTTTTAGCATACATGTATACTAATGTGTTTTGCATATTCTAGCTCTTTTATTTCTCATCCTTCTACAGCTCCAGCTGTGGTGCAGGTTTTGGAGTAGTGGTGGGCATCAGGGTCTGTGCAAGCTGATGTGGCTAATGCTGGGTCATGAGCAGCTAACAAGCCTGCTTTTCATTTGGGGATGAAGGTCATCCTTCTGCAGGTGATCTATGGACATGCTGGTGACCAATGTGTCCACCTCTCAAGAGTCCTCTTCTGAGAGTGACACAGGAGGGACCCTATTGGTCCTTCAGCATCAGGTGCAGTAAATGGTTGCTTTCAAGGTTCACAGATCATTGACTCCTGTGTTGGGACCATGGAGCTCCACCTGGTGTGGCTGATGGAGTTGCATAGCAGACCAGCCATGATGATCAGGGTAACAGAAGCAAAGCCTGAACATGACATCAGCCACAGAAGTGAATGATTTCTCAGTGAGCTGTTCTCTGAGCTGGTAGAATAGGCATCTCATACACAACTCTAGTCCCAATCTTGGGGGTTTCCTTCCCTCATGCGTTTGAGGTACACATCACATATCTCAATCTGGCCAAAGCTTTTGACACAATTCCCCACTCAGGCATAGTAGAAAAGCTAATAAACTGGGAATAAATAACTATGTCACCCACTGAATTGCCACCTGGCTCACAGATAGGATGCAGATAATCAAAACAGGGGAAGTTACCTCCACAAAGCGACCACTCACCGGTGGAATCCCCCAGGGTTCTATGCTGGGACCTCTCCTGATTAGTATCTATTTTTCTGAAGTAAAAGCCAATACCAAGTGGTTGTGGCTAACTTGGTTTGAGATGACTGCAAACTAGCAGCAGTCAATGAATCCTCATATGACTTAGTAACATTTGTCCCCATTTGTTCTGGATATGGGTAGTTATTTGGACAGTGAACTAACTTGACAAATATGTGTCTTTTGTAAGATAGTCCTTCTATATTGTACAATTTATAAACAAAGGAATTGCACCTAGATCTAAGGATTCCATTGTTCTCCTTAACTCAGCCCTCATTAGCCCAATCATTGAATATAATGACCCCTTTGGCATGTATCTCTAGACACATGCAACAACTCAAACGCCCAAAGAGATACCTTACTAAAATGCCTAAACAACATATCCTACATGGACTGACTCACAGTACTGTTACTATACTTGGTATCCTACAGACTACTTTTTATGCTAATTTGATTATTCAAACCAGGTAAAACATCTGCATTTAACTCTAATTAATTAACATACTAAAAACACTGTTCTATACAGTCACAACTATCATACTGCTCCAACTCTCAGCCCTCACTACTTACCACACTCAACTGCAAAACAACCTCTCCTCTCCATGACAAACTGCAACTATTAGTTATCACATGGTACTACCAAACATTCACATAGCTCCATGCCTCTTTAGACCCTCCCACACTGACTATTACCTACATAAAATACAGTCAATTAAATGCAAACCCCAGACCTCCCTAAAACATTGTATGATAATCTATAAGTTTATCAAAATCTACTTACATATGGTAAATAAACTAACATGCAGTGGTGACATACACCCCGACCCTGGGCCTAACACCATACCCAACCCGGACCCTAATCACATCACTCCTCTTATCAACAGACACAAAGCCTCTCTCCACTTTATTAACCTTAACGTGAGAAGTATCTTAAATAAAGTTCATGAGCTTCATGCTCTATTGCTCTATATAAACCTGAAATTGTATTGCTGATAGAAACCTGGTTAAAACCAGAAATCAGTAACAATGAAATAACAGCACCAGGTTATAACATTATAGTCAGAGACAGAAAAGGCAAAAGGGGTGGGGGCTAGCACTACTATTCCATAATCATGTTGTCTTAGAACAACCTGATGCTAATATTCCAGTCATAGATAATGCAGAAATCATCCAAACAAGGTTAAATCTGAACCTCAATAAACAAATAAACATTATAGGCTGCTACTGCCCACCAAGTAACAACATTACTAGTATGGAAAACCTACTAGAATGGATCTCAAAGTCGCTTCCTCAAGAAAATATTTTGTTAGGAGATTTTAATATAGACTGGAACAACTGCTCTGGCCACAATCCATCTACCCACATTAACCTCCATGGGTTTATCCAGCTTATCTCATCACCTATTAAAACTGATAAAACATCCAAGCATCAGTCCATTCTGGACTGGCTTCTTATATCTGATTCCTCACTTGTATCTCAAGCAGGCTGTTTGACTGACAGCCTTAGTGACCATCAACCTACCTTTTTTCTTAGCAGTACAATTCACCAAATTAACCAGACAACCTTTAGAGTAGTCAGAAAGAAAAATAACTTTAAGCCATATGACTTTATAAATGCCCTAAAATGTTGCAATTAGAAACCATTCACACAGCTATCTCTAGATGAGGCAGTACACTACTTTAACTTGACTTTCTTACAAATATTAAACCATCATGCAACCACCAGAACAATTAGAATAAAAGGAAAGTATGCTCCCTGGCTAAGGTAACTAAATCCATTCTCAAAGACAGGGACAAAGCATGGATACAGTTTCACTAAAACAGAACCCAATCAACAAAACAAAACTACTTAGAACTCTGTAATAAAGCCAAAAAACTCATTAAACTAGACAAAATTAACTACTACCAAAACCTCCAGGAAAAACATACTCACAACCCTCAAAATTCTGGGCCACTATAAATTCTATACTTCAACCAGGTAAATCTGCTACCTCTACACCACCAAAGGTTGGGATGGTGGCCTAATACATCGATGTCTGTGCTGTGACTGAAACCTGGTTCAAGGCTCCTGAGAGCACCCCGGCACTATCAGGTTTCATCTCATATCATGCGTTCCGGCCCCAAAACCTGGACCACACCACAAAAGGAGGGGGTGTATCCATATTCATCAAGGATACCCACACCTCCAGGTTGGTGGCTACGCACGAAGCATCGGAAACCATCCAGGTGCAATTAACCATAGGCAAAACTGCTCTACAATTTGTAGCATGCTACAGGCCACCCTCTCAAACTCAGGAAACCCACACAGCCTTCCTGAAGACACTGGAGGGTATAAATGTATCACCAAACACCATCATATTGGGTGACTTCAACTACCCAAATATAGACTGGGAACATTACTCAAGCCCAAACTTTCTAGTCCAAAGGTTCCTGGAGTTCATAAATTCAAATGCCATGGAACAACTAGTCACCGTCCCCACAAGAGGAGAAAATATACTAGATCTCATCATCACGAACATGGGGACAAAATGCTCCACACTGGAAGTATATCCCTCATTGGTGAGATCAGATCATAATCTAATCTCACTAGAAATCCACATCCCGCCCCCACCCCAAACAAAAAAGACCACAGTGAAGAACTTCTCTAAAGCAAACTTCACACTACTCAAGACAGGTGTGGTATCCTTCAAGGCCCCTGAGCCAATGGAAACCACAACCCAAGCTGAGGAAGCCCTTACAAATGCCTTCTATGAACACCTTCAGGACTGCATGGATCAGGCAATCCCAAATAAAACCAAGACTCTTTCCACCAAGGGCAAACGTCCAGTCTGGTGGACCCCAGCCATAAACAAACTTTACAATAAGAGGAGAAAGCTATTACATGATAGAGAAAAATCCCAAAAAGGGAAGGCATCTTTGATCAGCACTAGCAAGAAACTACAATCCCTCATAAAATCATCCAAGGCCAACTTTGAGAGAAAAATTGCCATAGATTCAAAAGACAATCATAAGGCCTTCTTCAGCTATGTCAGAAACCTGGGTGGAAACTCCCAGATATGCTCAGAATTAGTCCAAAATGATACAAAAATCACTGAACCCACAGACATTGCCAACATACTGGCAGACAGGTTCAGCGCAAACTTCACCCCTCTCCCCAAAAGGAGAGATACCTATCCCAACTGAGAGTAGCCTCCCAGACATCTCAAATGCGCAGGTGAAAGCTGCTCTCTCTAAAGCTAAAAACACAGCATCAATGGGACCGGATGGGGTCCCCGGCTGTGTGCTACATGAACTCAATGAAGAACTAAACCCGCACATAAGGCAGCTGTTTAATCTTAGCCTCACCACAGGATATGTGCCCAAGGAGTGGCGTCACGGCAACTGTGGTCCCACTCCACAAAGGCGGTGCCTCTACGGACCCTGGTAATTACCGCCCCATAAGCTTAACAAGCCTGGTCTGCAAAGCTATGGAGAGGATCATAATGGAACTCATAAACAAGGACATAGGGGACTTGCAGACCTTGGACCCAACCCAGTTTGGCTTTGTCAAGGGCAGATCTTGCCTTTTGAACTTGGTCGACTTCTTCAAAACAGTCACCAAGGCCATTGATGAGGGAAAGGCAGTCCATACAGCCTACCTTGACCTTGCAAAAGCTTTCGACACAATACCCCACTCGGGTATTATAGAGAAACTTACCAGCTTAAATGTAAACCCATATGTCACAAGATGGGTTGCAAACTGGCTAAAGGACAGAACCCACAGGGTTAGAGTTGCTGGAGCCATGTCAGACTCCAAGCCGGTTACAAGTGGAGTCCCACAGGGCTCAGTCCTTGGCCCCCTATTTTTCGGCATCTACTTCTCAGAAGTACAGGCAAACATAGGAGGACTATGGCTGACAAAGTTTGCGGATGACTGCAAACTGGGTGCCATAGTGGATAGTACATCGGACACAGACATCCTTCAGAGGGTCTCATGGAAACTGATAGCTGGTGCCAGAGCCATGGCCTGAAGTTAAACGCAAAAAAGTGTATAGTCATACCCTTCGGGAAAAACAAGGTAACCCCAAGCTACCATATAGGTGGCAACCCACTAAGCACAGAAGAGGTTATCAGGGACCTGGGGACCCAGGTTGACAGTGGCCTCTCGTTTGACGCTCACGTTGCTAAAGTGGTTCGAAAGACCTTCTACATTGCCCACCTGATCATGAAGGGATTCACATCCAGATCAAGTGAGGTCATTGTTCCCCTGTACTCTTCACTTATCAGACCAATGATCGAGTACAATGCCCCATTCGGGATGTATCTCACCCGACACCTGCAGCAATTGGAGAGACCCCAAAAGTTCCTCACCAAAAGGATAAAGGGACTCCAAAACCTGTCATATGCTGCCAGACTGAAGAAACTCCAACTCTATTCAGTTGCATACCGTCTGCTCAGAGGTGACCTGTGCCTGACATACAAGGCCATGACCAACCCGGAATTAATGGACATGCTCCACCTCAAAAAATCCAAATCCACCAAAACCACTAGAGCAAGAGACTTAAACCTTAGCACGGATATAAATAGGATGTGCTGGAGGGATAGATTTATCACCCAGAGACTCCCCATGCTTTGGAATAAAATCCCGGTCCATGTGAGGCAGAGCACCTCGCTGGCTCTGTTCAAGAGAAATCTTGACCGGTGGATGGGAGATCGTAGGTTTACCCCGGGAATCATCTCTGTGTCACTACTGGACAGAGGCACAACAAACTAATGGGCACAGTATTTCTAACATAAAGGGCGGCGTAAGCCACATAACTTTGGGCTAGGCTTATAAATGCCCTAGGGCAGTTAGCCTAGTATAAACCTATGAACCTATGAACCTATAATGGTTAAGGTGTTTGTCTTACAAGCACAAGGTGCAGGGTTTGAGTCTCACAAGGGATAATTGCCTAAGCTTAAGATGGCTCGCAAGGGCAGTTAGCTTAGTACTAACCTATGAACACTAAACAACCATGATAATATCCCCACTCAGTTCAATAAATTTCACAGAAACAATTCAGGCCCTTGCAGAAACATAAAGTAATAGTAAATGCCATGTCCTACCAAACACACAAGATAATATCTCCCACTTTAGCTTGCACACAGTGTCAACCAAATCCATTTTAAAACTCCTCTACAAGCTTAAACCAACTACCTTGGCCAAAGATAATTTACCATTGGAATCCCTACAGCTATCTGCAGAGGCTATAGCCTACCCTGTTGCTATTCTAATTAATAGATCAATATCAGAGTGCAAAGTACCTACCATATATAAGATCTCCCACATAATGCCACTGCACAAGGGTGGCAACTCCTTAAAACTCAATAACTACCGACCAATTGCTATTTTATCACCCTTATCTAAAATACTAGAAAGAGTTGTTCATACTCAACTAATGGACTAGCTTCTAAAAAACAATCTGCTATCTAAATATCAGCATGGCTTTAGACCATTTCACAGCACCACCACAACTCTAATGTCCTTTTCCAACACAGTTAACCAGCACAGAAACAAGAGACAACTGGTTTCTGCTATTTTTTTAGATCTGTCTAAAGCTTTCAATATGGTCAACCATAATAGACTCCTTAATACACTATTCACCCTAAATATCAGCACCCCCTCTATGTCATGGTTTAAAAGCTACCTATCATGACTCCAATAAGCAGTAAAATGGCAGAAACAACTATCCTCCCTCTTACCAGTATCCTTAGGAGTCCCTCAGGACTCCATATTTGGCCCACTACTCTTCTCTCTATTTACAAATCAGCTCTCATCCTCCACACCCAATGCCTCAGTAGTACAATATGCTGATGACACCACCCTCATATATGCAGCCCACACATTAGATGACCTTTACTCCCTAACCCAAAACTGCTTCTTATTAGCTGAGACCTGGTTCACTAACTCCCAGGTTATCCTAAACCCAAATAAAGAAAAACTTCTTCTTTTCAGCCCTTGTAGATCCCACTATGTGACAACTTTACCGTCATGTCCAATAACAAAACCATGATCACCCCTACCTCCCACACTAAACTGTTAAGTGTAGAAATAGAGAACAACCTAAGCTTTGGCATTCATATAGCCCAAACTATCAAGAAAGTTCACAAAAAACTTGGACTCCTCTATCGGAACAAGCAATTTCTCAACAAACACACTAAATGTTTGCATCCCCAATACTAACTAACCTCAGCAAAGCCATCCTAAGCAAATTAGAATCTTGTTATAACAAGATTGCTAAATTTGGTACTGAGACCCCATATAAGACCCATCACTGTGTAACTCTCAAACAACTAAACTGTCTTGAGCTGTCGCAGCTACTGAAACTCAGTCAATTGTCATTGACACACAAACTATACAACGGGTCTATATCAAAATTCTGAAGAGGTAAAACGCCAAAAGTGAAAACATCAGACCCAAAATATCGAATGGTGAAAATAGCAAAGCCCCGGAACATCGAAATCTTACCTAGGGCAAGATTTTGGTGGGCCGTTCCTTGGCTTCGCTATTTCCTCCACTGTGGTGTGAGAGTTATGGACCTTAGGGTTAGGGTGCGGTTTAAGGTAAGTGTATAGTTAGTAATGTATGTATGGTGTAGTGTAGGGTTGTGTTTTGTTAACTGTATGTGTGTGTATTAATTAGTTTGTGTATAGATTTGTAGGGTATGTGTGCGATAGTTACGGACCTTAGAGTTAGGGTGCGGGTTAAGGTAAGTGAATAGTTAGTAATGTATGTGTGGTTTAGTGTGGGGTTGGGTTTTGTTAACTGTAAGTGTATGGTTTATTTATTTTGATGTGCTTGTGTTGTGTGTATGTTTCTCGGAACAGCGAGTTTTTTTCAATATTCGAAATTCCAAGTTTGAACATATGGTGTTCGACATTTTGGTATTTTGAATATATGATATAGACCCTATACAACTACCCATCTAAACCTCTGGTACTCCAGAACCTAATTACACCTTATTCTACAACAAGAACCTTAAGATCTAGTACCCAAAACCACCTAGATGTCATCAAACATAATAATGACACTGGGAAATCTCTCTTTAGCTATTCTAGTTCTAAAGCTTGAAATACCCTACCTAGCCACCTGACCTCCATTAGCTCCACCACACAATTTAAAAAGCTCCTCAAAGCACATTATATGAATACCTGGTTATGCTCCCATGATTCCTCAGGATAAACACTTACTTAACAGTCTATTCACCATCTTAACTCAATAAGCCTTATAATATCCTTCTCTATCTGCAGAACTAACCCACCTGTATTCTTGTTTGATCCACAAATCTTGATTTTATTTGCCCTTGTACTGATTCAGAAATCTTGATTTTATTTTTCCCCTCTAAACATTATCTTCACTTATCAATTGTTTTATTTTCCATCTCATAGTGCTCAGTACTCAGTTACACTGCTTCATCCATACTACTTAGCAACAACTTTACTAGCCAGAACATCTCAGCTGTTACACTGTCTCACCCCTTTTACTTACTAATGATTCCTGACTAACTTCAGCATCCCATACCCCCACAATAACTGTAGCCTATTATGTATCCCATTTATAATACTGTGATGAGTGACTCTTCTAAGTGTGATTTCTATAGTAACATCATCAACATTATTGCAAATAATGTATATTGTTTTTACTATATACTGTAGGAAATTATGTTCTAAAGTTTCTCGTCTTTATTGCTTTGTGTTATCTTAGGACATTGACTATGTTACACCTTGATATCCATAGTCTAAGTGTTTGTTGATTTCTTCCTGTTAGATTTATGTATTATATCTGGAGCTTTTCTCCCCGGGCCTCTGCTGAAACTGGACCTGTGTTCAGTCAGACTTTCCCGGTAAACAAATGTAAAATAAAACAAAAAAAAGAAAAAGAAATAAAATAACTCCAGTTGTCAATATAATTCATTTTCTTTCAAGATGGTTTCAAAACTCTCCCCTCTGAGTTATATGTGCAACATATGAAACAGAAACTTTTTTAAATTTGTACGTTTTATGACATATCTGTATAGAATGTTGTTAACATTCTTGGTTTTAATATCATATACATGTTCATAAATTTTGTTTAATGCTGAAATAATTTTCCTCAGATTATAATAGTTAAATGTCGTGTGTGTGTGTGTGTGTGTGTGTGTGTGTGTGCGCGCGCGTGCGTGCGTGTGTGTGTGTGTGTGTGTGTGTGTGTGTGTGTGTATCACACACACACACACACACACACACACACAGACAATAAAAGTACTGGTACAAAAATGTTCTTTTGTTGAAATAATCACTTTATAATTCCTCACATTTATGTATGGACCCTCAGAAATGAGTCTACAATATTTGCACATACCATGTTAAAACATGCTTTCAATGCTAAGATTTCAATAAATGCAAATATCCTTCACTTTAATAAATAGCTTTTTATTTACAAAGTGATGTTCTACTTCAGCTTCTACTCATTCCATATTATCAGTATTAACTTTCCAGTTGTCTTTCAAAATATTCTTAACAGCATGACTGTCCTCTGTATATGCAATACACATAAATAGCCCTTTCCCTGTCCATTTTAATCACATCAATCTCACAGTCAGCATTGTTAGCACTCAGTATTACAGGTTTATAAATTGTGTGTTGCCTTTGTTTTACTTCTTCAGCAATATAAGGCATCTTTTCTACAAACATGATGATAAGCTTATATGAACATGTTTCAAACGTTTTATCATTACTCGTTAACTTAGAAGGTTTACCTTTAAAACCTCGAATCACACTTGTGCGAGTGGTCATATCCTCGCATCGTAAAAATGAAACTGGAAAAAGCGGCAGTTGCTAATGTTTGAAAAGCAGCAAATCGAACAGCCGATTCGCTGTTTTTCAAACATGAATGTCGACAACAAAAGTATATGCCGTGTAATGCAGGGGGTCAAGCCCCCCTGCACCCCCCACACCCCCCTTCTTTATTATTCTAACTCCGAGATCGTACTACAGCGGGGAATGGAACCATTTCCAACTCCCCACAATAGTGCGCTCTGCCCCTAAATGTCGAATGTGCAATGAGCGACTCTCACTGTGCATTCACTCATTGCACATTCGAACCTTCTTCCATTCGAAGTTTTAGAACTTGAAAACTGTCTTTCGAACATTTGATGGTCGCCCGTGTGCAATACGCACATGTAAAGGTAAACCATTTAGAATTAAAGTCATCTTGCTTTTAATGACATTTCATTTCACGTTATTAGGATAATGACTTGAAACTTGTAAATAGGAATTGATAAAATAGTATTTTCTAAATACTTCTGTCACTAAAAATGTGTTGTCCTTTAGTAAAACATTTAAAATGAAATTGAATATTTATCCATCTTACATATAAAAGATACAAAAATCTTTATCTTTTGTCCATGCTTCCATAAAAGATTTGAAACTTACAGCATCGATTTTCCAAACAAAACATAGGTCATTGATAAACCAACCATAAAACACACTTTATTGTACTCAGGTTTGTTGTATTGGTAAGTTTTGTTGTATTGATAAGTTTTCTTCCCTTTTTCTACCTGAGTTTAGAGCTGTTCACAACCAGTTTACATCTTGGAAGTAACAAGTTTAAAAAGATCCAGAAGCCGGTTGTGAACTACTGAGTATGCGACAAATGGTAAAACACATAAAATAAATGTTTGCTTAGCTCATTTTTATAAATGAGATAACACTAACCCATGATGCAGTAATCAAATAAAAAAAATACAGAAATGATTAAAAAAAGGAAATTGCAGAGTTATGCTAATGCTGATATTCAGAAATGGTATGGTTAGTTATGTGAATCCAATTTTATATTGTGTGATTCAGTGGGGATATCTTGTTGCCTTTTATTTTCCATTAAACATCACGTTGAAGAGACTTTAAGAGAGCATCTAATAAACTGCATCTAGATTTTAAGAGATAGATGTGGGTGTGAAAGTTTTATGATTGTTTTTGCAGTTCATAATTAAAAAAGGAACTGAAGAAGAAACAGCAAAAAGAAATGCTGTTAGTCAAATGCAGGCAATACCAGTCAGTACACAATTCTCCTATAAAGCAATTCATCACTGCAGCAGTCATTGCTAAAATGTTTTTACCATACCACAGTGAGTATATCAGTAAGCCCAAGTGTAATAAATTTGTTGATGTGATGCCAGCTCACCAGAGTGCTGTCCAGTTGTCATTTTTTCTTGGTCATTTTTTGTCAATACTATTTGTCCAGGTCCCCTTCAATAAACACATCACACCAAATGACATTTGACGACCTTTATTAAACTTCCATAACATAGCCTTGGTCACCAAAATGAATTACAATTGGACATAGTATAGTTGATTCTAAACAAACCATAATCATCCTTATAATGTTAATCAGGACAGTGCACCTACTCATCCTGCCCAGTAAGCAGCATCCATACCTTTGCTCGCTTACTTTACTTATGAAACAGCGTCCCAGACTCACTTCATATCCTATTTATTGAATTGCCCATCCAACCAAATCATTCAGAATGGCATGACCTTACTCATATGAAGCAGTGTCCCATCTCACTTCATACACCATTCATTAAATTACCTTCCAAAAAATAAGCAGCATCCTTACCTCTGCTTTCTTATCTATCCAGTAAGCTTCCTCCAGTTGCTCATTTTCCTTCCCTCCAATTCCTTGAAATGCACATCCAGACACCAAAGGGGGAAGAGAAGAGGGCAAGCCTGTTCCTCTTCTCCGCCTGCCCCGACTGATAATATGACTACAATCCCCACCAAACCACCAACAAAAAGAGGGTGGGTGGATCGCAAGTTCATGCCAAAATGTGATTACTTGCCCAGCTACACTTGTCTAAACCCCTTAAGCTCCTCCCCACCCTTATCTCATTTCCTCCCAATCATTCCTCCCTCCATTTAACAATTTCATCTCCCCCGCCCACCTAACTCCCACTAATATCAATCTAACCCCTCTTGAAGATGTCCCTGGACAACTTAGTTTGTTGCCAAACCTCATTTGTCCAGGTCCCTTTCAATAAACACATCCCACCAAATGATATTTGATGACCTTTATTAAACTTCCATATCATAGCCTTGGTCACCAAAATTAATTACAATTGGACATAGCATAGTTGATTCTAAACAAAGCATAAACATCCTTATAATGTTAATCATGACAGCGAACCTACTCATCCTGCCCAGTAAGCAGCATCCATAACTTTGCTTGCTTACTGTACTTATGAAGCAGGGTCCCAGACTCACTTCCTATACCATTTATTGAATTGGCCATCCAACCAAATAATTCAGGATGGCATGACCTTACTCATATGAAGCAACGTCCCATCTCACTTCATATACATTTCATTGAATTACCTTCCACCAAATAAGCAGCATCCTTACCTCCGCTTGCTTATCTATCCAGAAAGCTTCCTCCAGCTGCTCATTTTCCTTTCCCCCAATTCCTTGAAATGAACATCCAGGCACCAGAGGGGGAACAGAAGAGGGCAAGCCTGTTCCTCTTCTCCACCAACCAGCCTGACCAGGCTGTTCCCCCTCCCTTCTACCAAAACAAATTCACCAACTACCTGACATAAAGGGAAGGATTACGCCAAACATCATTCGGTGTACCCATCACCTATAAATTATAATAGAGTACTGTCATCAACCCCATGCCTTAACATACCAGCACTGAAATGCACCTTAATGAAATTAAAGAAAGTGCACCTTAATGAAACTAAAATTAATAGGATTATCCTTGACCCCACTGTACCACCAAAACATCCAATCTGAGAAACCACTAACCATGGTTCAGTTCTAACCACGCTCTGTGGCCCCATTATACCTCTCTAGTTACTAGAGCATCTTCTGCAACTGATACAGTTAGAACAGTAGCATCCATCCTGTCAAATCCATTGCTCTCCAAACTCCCTCCTTCAGACCCCAACAGCTTCCACCTTCCAAATCCAAAAATACCTCCTGCCGCATGCATCACCTGCGCAACCCACTTCCTTCAGCCACTGGAGAATGCAGACTCATTTATCATCTCAGCCTCAAATTCTTTGCTTCCCAACATCTTCAGATATGCAACTGTGATTCTGCACATGTCCTTTATGACCTCATTGCCCATCAATCCAGCCATCAGCAGAATGTCCACTGTGAGCACTTTCATCATGGATCTGTAAAAGAAAAGAAACTGTAAACTCACTCCAACAATAAACAACGTCTTAACCTGCATGCTATCAAGGGGACCCACCTCCATACCCCCTAAATCAACATTCTTCAATGTGATTATGACTTAGGCCTCCCCTTCTACCCCCCCCATTTTTTTTTTTTTTATAACCTGCTTAAGTTTCCCAATTAAAGCTTTTAATATGCGATGGTATGCCATTAGTATATCTACCACATTCTGACCATGTGTTCACCTTTAACTTGCAAGCAATGACAGGAACTATTCCCCTAACAAGAACCAGGTGGCTTTACAATGTATTTAAGCTAGTGTTTGTATGAGCAATGAAAAGACGCCATAATCCTTTCCCAATGGCTGTTGATGCTGGACCACACATACACCCATGACAGGCAGTCTTCCTAGGACACACTCTCCACCCCCCCCCAAAAAAAAACCCCCAAACGTCTCAAATCTACTAAATATTTATATCCCCAAACTCCCTAGTCCAAGTGCATCTAGTCTTTTTAACAAAAAAAGATACCCTAAACTCCCAACAGCAAGCCTAAACCATGCCCTGCTTAAGGCTTCCCACTTCTGCTTAACCACAAAGCTCCGCCTCCTCCAACATCCCCCAACATACCTACCCTATCCATAAAACTCATCCTGCCTCTAGAAGTCATACATGCCTTGAAATTGACTGTACCCCACCTGTGGTACCCCATACTACTCCCCAGAAACAATTCCCACCCAGCTTCACCTTGCCCCAATATACCTCCTCCTCCTCACATGCCCCACTACCTCCTATCTGAACCAACAATGACATGCCATTATGAGCACAAAGTAAGATTAACTATGACCTCATAGTGCCCAGTCCTGCAACAGGAACACTCCAGCGCAGCACACCAACACAGCAGAATACATCACCCCAAAACCACATCCTGCAGAGCAGCGCTCTAACCAACAGGATATCCACACTGCGACAACCTCCATCTCCATTTGAACCCACCTCCTTCAGGTCACCGACCGATGCCCCGTCCACAGTACCCCACCTTTGAAATGCACTTCTGTTGCCCCCTTTGCACTCCTCCTGTGTGAGACCTCATTGCACACCCCTCTAATGAGCAGGACATCCACTGCAACAACCTGCTTCCACCGTCTGTAACCTCACTGCGTAGCACTGTGGCAGCTGAAGCACCAACACAGCATCATCATATGCAAAGAGAAAGACAAATGTAAATCCTCAGAAATGCATTTTAACAATTTGTTCCATATTATAGAGGCAACACTTCTTATCTTGACAATGGAAGGAGAAGCAGTCAGGTCTACGGCAATTTAAACCATGGCATCCTTGTTAAAGTAGAGGCTTATGTCACATAATGCCCCATTCCATTGCCATACGTCCAACCCCCATAACAATGTCAGATCTCCACATCCACATATGCCACAAAGCAACCTAATGCTCCCCGCCACCACCTACAACAACCAACAATGAACTGACCCATACAGTACCAACGCCTGGCCAGCCATGCTTGCACTACTTGAAACACTGCATAACAAGTCTCAATAAATGAGTCCCCTTTTGATAATTCACAGATCCCTCACTCTCTTTGACCAATACCTCTGCAGCTATTTGCCATATGTATATTAAATAAGAAAGATAAAACTAGCTACGGATTACCGGAGAAAGACAATGAGAAATTTCTGCTAGACCGACTTCCTTGTCTTTATTTATTCCCCATCATTACCGGCATTATCTGTACAAGGAAATCTACTACTAGTAAAGAAACTAGGACATTCCAATTTCAACTAGGTACCTAAGAAACTAGGACTTTCCAGTTTCAACTATGTACCTAAATCAAGACCTGTAAAGTTGCAAATTCTCTTCTTTTTTTTTTTTTTATATTGCTAACTAAGACAGCCCTCATACAAAATAGTAGCTCCTGCCAAACACCATGGCACCCCCATACTACTGCACTACCGATCATAGTTGCACCAAGACAATTCCTGACTAACCATAGTCCAAGGCCTACCTACACCACAATACCTACAGGTCGTTATGGATGTACTTGATGTAGCAAGTTCACGCCAAAATGTGATTACTTGCCCAGCTACACTTGCCTAAACCCCTTAAGCTCCTCTCCACCCTTACCTCATTTCCTCCCAATCATTCCTCCCTCTATTTAACCCTTCCATCTCCCCCGCCCACCTAACTCCTACTAATATCAGTCTAACCCCTCTTGAAGATGTCCCTGTACAACTTAGTTTGTTGCCAAACCTCATTTGAGACAAAGTTGTTTTTTCCCTGTTTAGAATGGGAGACTGGGAGGAGGGTCTTATGCAGAGTACATCTGGCAGAGAAGTACTGCTACACAAAGTTAATATTAATGCAAGAAGGTGAGGGCTCTGAAGCAAACAATAAAACAAAAAGTAAAATGACACCATAAATTCTGTCAAGGCATGTTGATTATTCATGACAAGATTCAAATATAAAAATTGTAGAACAGTTTACATTTAAACTATTTGTGATTAATATCTGTACTGATTATATTTAATTTGTGTAATATTTTACTGTAAGCAGTTTTTACTGGTGCCATTTAGAACTGTTAGTATAAACAATCTTCTGACAGGTAGAATAAAACTAACTAATGTATGAATGAATAAACAAATGAATGAATGCAGATCCAGTATGGAATGCTGTTGTCACTCTATGTGAGTTTTTTAAAATTATTTATTTATTTACTTTTTTAGTTAACTCATTAATCTTTGGCATGTCTTTATGTACCTTAAACTCACCAGGGTGAACAATAGGACCTAATCCTTTTTTTTAATTTTATATAACCGTACAAGCCACTTAATATTGAATGTGGCATGAGCTAACATGCTTGTGGATTACCTGGATGTTTGAAGGACACAAATTAATTTCATTAAATTCTTCTAATAATAATGTTTTATGTAAGATAGAAGCTCTTATGTGAATGCTATGCCTTTTCTCAAAGCTCACATTTCAGTGTATGCAAGTAATAACACTATTCAAGTATAGAATGATTTTAGTATCATGTCAGAACATATTAAACCAAATGGTGATGACCATGGTGGAAAACCCCTAATAAAATTGCATAAGCACACCAGGAGTGCCAGCCCACATCTGTTCCATTTTTCTCTTTAGTTTAAAGCACCTGAATATGCCTTAAGGGATTCACAGCTGACATGGAATTAGCAAGCCCTAAGGCTCTATACAGGTGCAGTGACTGTACTATGTGCTAAGTTTCTGCTCTCATTTCTAAAAGGGCTTCAGGTAACAAACTTCAAGCTGCTTGATGACTCATCATTGTAAAGTGAGAACTTTTTTCTTGTTATTTGAAGTTCATAGCTGAATAATTTCCCTTGGCTATCAGCAGAAAGTGAGAACTTTTTCTGCTAGTTTTAACAAGCTGCTCCCATTACAGGTGCCAATGAGAGGAATCAGTACTTATTAATGCAATTATTTTGAAGAATTTAACAAATGAATAAGTCTATTTGTGACACATAGTTGTGTAATGGAAGTGGGTCTAGTTATTCTATAGAATGTTATGAATGTAAATCAGATTTAATTTACCTGCAAAGCTTTGCTAAATAAAGATGTTTCATTCTTTGTAAACTGTTATCCAAAATGTGTGGTTTGTACTTTTGGAGCCCTCTGTTTACATTTTTATATTTTTGGACCATTTTTTTAAGCTGTCATTTAATGCCAGGTTAGAACTTCATCCTACTTGTTTTTCACAATAATTATTTCAAAAAGTCAAATGTGGGACAACATGTTATGACGTATGATGTACTGGTGTACAATGGACCATTGTTAACAGAGTAAGACCAAGGTCATCTTTGTATCCTTCTGTATTTCTAGCTTGCAAACTTCTTGCTATGCAAAGCAAACGTTATAGTTAATTTGAATTTTTTCAGTGGTGGTACAAACATTGTGCTGAATATAGAGGATACACACTTCAGCTGCCAGGTAAAATGCCTCTGATTGCCTTATTTTTGATCTTCCTCTTCCTCCTCACCAAGAATGTACATTATATAGTTGGACAAGCTGTTGGTCAGTTGAAGCACAACCAGTGCTGATCAAAGACCTTATTTACTTATTTTACATTTGTTAACCAGGTAGGTGCTCTAGTCCAAAAATGCTTTTCAGACATGACCTGGGACAAATGGCCACAGAAGACAATATTACAGCATATAATACACAATCAAGCAGTAGAACAGTATATGTATACATCACAGTAGTACATGATGGAGTACAAAGCAGGTAGTAGTTAGTTACATTACATTAGAGTTACATAAATACCATTACAAATCATATGAATCATATGAATGGCAAATTTAAATGTACTAATTTGAATGACGTTTGTTCATATGGGCCATATGTCACAAATCATTGATGGCACTTGCATTTTATCTAGGCAGTTATAAAAAAAAGGAGGAAAACCACCTCCACCACTCACACACAAACACAAACATACACGCATAAACACACATCACACATGTACACATCACACATGTGCACACGCACACATGCACATGTGCACACACACACACACACACACACACACACACACACACACACACACACACACACACACACACACACACACACACACACACACTCTCTCTCGGTCTCTCTTTTTTCTTCATGGAAAGATGAGGTCTACACAGTGGTTTTATTTAATGTGAGCAACTGCTGATTAAGGAGCAGTTGATCTGCCAACTGCAAAAATTGCTTTAATTTTTTTTAATAGAGGTGGTTAAACTTCCTGCACCTTGCCACTTGGGACTCTTCCCTTCTTTTCTCCTTTCATAAGTGTTTTTCTCGGTTATGTGAATATGTGTCTTCTGTTTGGAGTCTGCATGTTCTCCTTGTGTCTGTATGGGCTTCCAAAGCAGTGCACTGTATCTTCTCACATCATGAAGGTATGACAGTTGATGAATTTACAATGTCCCAAACTGACTGTAGGAATGTGTGTGTGTGTGTGTGTGTGTGTGTGTGTGTGTGTGTGTGTGTGTGTGTGTGTGTGTGTGTGTGTGTGTGTGAGTGTGTGCTTGCATGTGTGTATGTGTGTGTGCACGTGTGTGTCTGTCTGTCTGTCTGTTTGTATGTAATGTGTATTAGTTTACCTTGCAAAGGACTGATATTCTATCCAGGTTTAGTTATCTGTGCTTACCAGGATGGCCTTAAACATTCCTTCAGCTCTGAATATTGTAACACTGATATCGAAAATGAATAAACGAATGTATAAATGAATGAACCAATCAAACAATCAATGAGGGCACATCCATCTGGGCATAGACTAGCTTTACTGGAGGATGGGATAAAAAATGAATAAAGATGTGAAACTAATGTTCAATATGCAAAACTGCAAACATTTAAATGCAATCTAAAAGAACAAATAGCAAATTCTGAAACTTTCTGCAACAGTAATTTTTTTTTCTTTTGCTGGGGTGACCCACACCACTGATACTTGTATATACCAACCTCTGATATCAATGTGCCTTGGAGTAAGGGGAATCTCAAATTCTGTAGTCTCAGAATTAGTATATAGCACAAAACAATTACACTTAACAGTTTATCCTTATGCATGAATACTTGTAACTCAGTTTTGCATCCTTCCCTAATGGAGAAAAAAAACTATAAATAGCTCATAATTAAATAACAGCAGTAAAATTACAGTCTTATTATGTGATTGCATTACTCAACCAAGTCTATTTACATGGAAAATACAAACTACCAGGGAAATTCAATAAAGCTTACATTAAATTTTTTCCCATGTGTGCATCATGGTGTGATACGCACATTGGCACATACAATTTTACATTCACTGAACTCCGTGTAGAAGCGCACAATCACATGCACCCACGTGCAGCTGAAGAACCTTTTGTGCAATATAAATTTTGCCTTAAGTAACTGAATTTTATGCAAATTAACCAGGTGGAGTGATCCCTTGGAGTAAGGGGAATCTCAGATTCTGTAGTCTCGGAATTAGTATATAGCACAAAACAATCACACAACTGTTTATCCTTATGCATGAATACTTGTAACTCAGTTTTGCATCCTTCCCTAATGGAGAAAAAAAAACATAAATAGTTCATAATTAAATAATAGCAATAAAATTACAGTCTTATTATGTGATTGCATTACTGAACCAAGTCTATTTACATGTAAAATACAAACTACAAGGGAAATTCAATAAAGCTTAGATTAAATTTTTTCCCATGTGTGCATCATGGTGTGATACGCACATTGGCATGTACAATTTTACATTCAATGAACTCCATGTAGCAGCACACAATCACATGCACCCACGTGCAGCTATAGAACCTTTTGTGCAATATAGATTTTGCCTTCAGTAGCTGAATTTTATGCACATAAAAAGGTGGAGTGATCCAACAACCAATCTGTGTAGACTCTGTGTCCGTGTTAGTACTGTACATGGAAATTTTGGGGTGCATACTCATCCTATCAAGCAAGTTATTCTTCATGCATTCCTTCCTATACATTAAAGAATCAACCCTTCCAGTGACATTAATGGAAATGGTTGTGTCAAGAAAATCTATGCTGGATTTAGAAGTATGCATAGAAAATCTAAAACACGTACTGCTGCCCTCTAAATAGTTGACAAAATCCTGTAACAAAACATCTGTACCCCTCCACAAAATAAAAATATCATCTACAAAGCGCTTATATAAAATCAAGTGTGATCTATAAAAGTGTTCAGAAAAAATCACATTGGACTCCCAATCCGCTAGTACTAAATTTGCATAACTATTGGCGCAGTGTGTGCCCATGGCAACACCCTGTACCTGGAAATAGTAAGTACCATCAAATATAAACACATTGTATTTTAATATTAGATCAAGTAAAGCAAGAATAAGCTCAATCTGCTGATGTGTTAAAGCAGTAACTCTATTTAAAAAACTTCTGATTGAGTCAACCCCAAACAAATTTGATATAATTGTAAATAACGTATTAATATCTAATGTTACTAGTATATAAGACCCATCATTCAAGTCCAGTCCACATGTACATTCACCAAAACATACTAGAAAATGTTATGTGTCTCTCAAGACCATCAGCGCCTTGTCAATTAAGGTTTTAGTTCATGTTCAACAAACATTGAGAGAGGCTCAGTGGCTCAACCTTTGCTGGCCACAATTGGCCTCATGGGTGGCTTAAATATAGCCTTATGTATCTTTGGTAGGCCACTGAATGATGGAATCAATAGATGTTCAACCATCATGAAACCATGCATTTCCTTAGTTATTGTATCTGACATCAAAAACTCATGCAAATGAACATGTATATTGCTAATAAAACCATTAATCTAATATCTAGTAATGGGTAAATAGGTATCCCGTTGACTCAAAAGTTCTTTCATACTAGATAAATATTCAGTAGTATCCCTTACTACAATCGCCCCGCCCTTATCGGCATTTCCATGTAGGTCTTGCAAAGCCTGTAAATATATGTCCCAAACTAATACATTTGTACATCCTATAACTGGTAAAGACTATGTTTTTAGGGTACATGCTGACAGCAGGACAGCTAACTTTGTTTACCTTGTGACTTATAATGACTGTGAGTCATACTATGTGGGTAAAACTAATCAGAAATTGAAGGATCATGTCCTGCAGCATGTACGGGGACATAAGGAGAATGAGTTGTTTAAGCTCCCTTTTTAAACATGTTAAAGATCATAGTGGACATTCTTTTAAGTTCACTGTGATTGAGGTAATACCAGAGTTTGTCAGAGGTAGGGACATAGTCAACAGAACACAATGTGTGGAGATGAGGTGGATTGCCACATTACAGGCACATAGAACACCAGGCTTAAATTACAATGTTCCTTTAAAACCAGCATTGAAATCGAGGCCATTACATCACTAATTGGCCCAACTGTTTGATAGGATAATTTCTTTTTGAATGTGCTTTTTAAATATACTTGTTGGTTTGTGCATACTGAGGATCTGATGAAGCATTTTTATGTGAAAGCGCTTATCCTGATTTTTATTAAATACAGTCTTATTTAGTCTCCTTGAATTTTTATGCTGCTTGCCATGGTGGTTGTACTGCACTTTGTTGTTTTCTTTATATATTTATTTGGCAAAGTTAGACCTTTAATCGTTGGTGTTGGTTTGGTTTACATATTTCTTTTGGTGCCTTTACTATGACCCATGGCTGAGAGCAACACTATGGCTCTTTATGGATGAGCATCTGGGAAACTACAACAGCAATATCATTTTGAATGATTGGTTCATGTTGTGAATAATTCTTTACTTACAACGGAGTTTTGTTCCACTTCCACTTCCACTGTGCGAGAGGATGCTGGCGAGATGAAAGCTTTTAATACTTTGCTTAAGGAGCTGGAGTATATTCTTTATAAACTGAAAAGAGCACAGTGGCAGTATCTACACTTTGAGACGTGCCTTCATTATAAATTTGTACCTCGGGGACTTAGAGTTTTGCGGATGCCCACATATGGGCATACTTTCCCCGAGCTACTGAGTAAGTGGCAAAGTCTCAATTTGGAACTGAGTTTTAACTATTTGTGTTTAATGAACAATTTCTTTGCACCTGTGTAGCAGGAACTTGTTGAAACTGCCACTAGGTTATTAGGTAAAGTCTGTTAGGTTTAATGATGAGCCATATGTGGACAAAATTGAGAATCTTTTTATAAATCTTGCTTCTTATGAAGAGCATTTGTCTCTCCTGAAGAAGAAAAAACTCGACAGAGATATGAAGGACTTTAGAGATGGACATATGTTTGTATGGCCATGCTCTGTTACTAGACAGGTAACTGTGGATAAAGATAACTTATGATCTAGTACTGATCCAGTCAGAGAAGTGACTGATACAGTTGAAGTTGCTGCAACTGAAGAGATGGGAGATCGACTGGAGTTGAGGTCTTTTGGAGAGGCAGGAGCTCCTAATCATGTAGGGGAGTAGTGACTGGTAGCAGTAATATACAAGTTCATACCACTGATGGACAAAGAGGGGCTAGACCCAAACAAACCATGAATGGGTCCTTTACTTCTGCAACTTCTTCTTATTTTGCCATTGGTACTTCCGAATTTACTGGTTCCCTTCAAGTTGCCGATGAACCAATCAGCTACACGATCTGTGAGCAGAGGACGCAAACTGCAGAGGCTGTCCCATGAGCAGAAGGAGATGGGGGCTTGGCAGAAGCAATGAAAATGCTGATAGTGGATATTTCTTCAACTATTTTAACAGAGGCTCAACAAAATGTACTTGAACGAGGACCCTCATTTCTACCAGCAAGATCAGCACAGGTTAGTGATGTGCTAATAGACTTATGCAAATTTGCCAGGGATGTTGCACTTAAAACTATATTTCATGGGAATTTTCAGCCACTTGATGAGGGTCTGAGGAAGCCTAGCTCTTTTAATCCCCAGCTTCCACCTGCACTTGAGACCTTTGTCAAGGTCTGTGAGGAAGAAATGTTTGGTGCTTTGACGTGTCCAGCTGGCAGAAAGTTTTATAATTTCACTGAAGGAGACTATATGGCTTTAGAACAACTTAAATTGAATCTGGATATTTGTATACCTCCCACCGATAAGGGCGGGTGATTGTAGTAATGGATACTACTGAATATTTATCTAGTATGAAGGAACTTTTGAGTCAATGGGATACCTACATACCCATTACTAGATATGAGATTAATGGCTTTATTAGCAAAATACATGTTCAATTGCATGAGTTTTTGATGTCAGATACAATAACTAAGGAAATGTATGATTTCATGATGGTTGAACATCCATTGAGTCCATCATTCAATGGCCTACCAACGATACATAAGGCCAGATTTAAACCACCCATGAGGCCAATTGTGGCCGGGAAAGGTTGGGCCACTGAGCCTCTCGCAATGTTTGTTGAACATGAACTAAAACCTTAATTGACAAAGGCGCTGATGGTCTTGAGAGACACAGAAGATTTTCTACTATGTTTTGGTGAATGTACTCATGGACTGGACTTGAATGATGGGACTTATATACTAGTAACATTAGATATTAATACGTTATTTACAATTATACCAAATTTGTTTGGGGTTGACTCAGTCAGAAGTTTTTTAAATAGAGTTACTGCTTTAACACATCAGCAGATTGAGCTTATTTGTGCTTTACTTGATCTAATATTGAAATACAATGTGTTTATATTTGATGGTACTTACTATTTCCAGGCACAGGGTATTGCCATGGGCACACCCTGTGCCAATAGTTATGCAAATTTAGTACTCGCGGATTAGGAGTCCAATGTGATTTTTTTCTGAACACTTTTATAGATCACACTTGATTTTATAGAAGCGCTTTGTAGATGATATTTTTATTTTGTGGAGGGGTACAGATGTTTTGTTACAGGATGTTTTCATCTATTTAGAGGTCAGCAGTACATGCTTTAGATTTTCTATGCAAATTTCAAAATCCAGCACAGATTTTCTTCACACAACCATTTCCATTAATGTCACCGGAAGGGTTGATTTTTTAATGTATAGGAAGGAATGCAGGAAGAATAACTTGCTTAATAGGACAAGTATGCACCCCAAGAGGGTTTTTGGAAATGTTATGAAAGGGCAATTCCTGCCTACATCTAGGTTGCACACACAGGAAGATGATTACGTATGGGCCAGGGATAGATTGGCAAATGAACTATCAGACAGGGGATATCGTAAAAGGGAAATAGCACAGAGAGTAGATGAGGTGGATAGTCTAAGGGATACAGTGGGTACCCCCTTCTTGAATAGGGACACAACGTCATTGCATCTTAAGGTGAATAATAGACCTACATCTAGTTTTTGTTTGAAATACAGTAGTAATATTAACTTAGTTTGTGATATTGTCAAACAGAATTGGGCTATACTGCGTTCTGATGACACCATCTCCAAGGCGGTAGGTGATGTCCCTAGATTTGTTTACAAAAATAATCTGACTTTGAAAAGGGAACTATGTTATAGACCAGGGGTGTTCAACCTTTTGGCTTGCTGGGGCCGCATTGAGTAAACAGAAATTGTCTCGGGGCCACATATAAAATATATCATATAGTTAACTCTTTCGCTCCCACAGGAGACCAAAGTCGACCTCCTGGCTGTACTGTAGGTGAATTCGAACAATTAATAAATGTAATAAATGCCTAATATTTGCCATAAAATTCTAATTTTCATTCTGATTTTAATTCTCTAATATAACAGTTAACTCTAACATCTTAGTTAATATATAGATTTTTTTTTTTTACAAATAAACAGATATTCACTACAGCACTAGCATTTCTCACTGGAAAAACCACTCCAGCAGTCCATCTACTACAGTGTCAACATTAGTAGTCCTACAATACTATAATCCACAAAAATAAGCCAACAATTTTGCAATAAAGTAAAGAATTCACATTACTGACTTAATAAAACAATTCTGAATAAGCTACAAGAGGGTCTCACCCAAACAAATGACTGGTGCCAGAAACATTGCCTCAAGCTAAATGCCAAAAAAATGCACAATCATCCCCTTTGAGGAGGGTGATGTCCCCACAAATTATCACATTAATAACAATGTTGTAAGCACGCAATCAATGCTTGGGCACCCAGGTTGATAGAAACCTGACTTTTGATCACCACGTTGTCTCCGTTGTACAGAAAGCTTTTTACATGGCCCACCTCATTAGTAAGGGTATCTCATCCATGGACAAGGAGGTCATAACATCCCTGTATTCTTCCTTTACAAGAGCAATTATTGAGCGCAACACCCCTTTTGGCACGTGCCTCAGCAAAACACCATGCCAAAAGAAAGACTACAACCATTTCTGACAAAAAAGGTCAAAGGACTGAGTTCACTTAGTTATCCAAACAGACTAAAAAGCTTCTTGCTTTCCTGTCTCTCACTGGTCCCTATAAATTTCATCACTGGCTTGTTTTCCAGGCTAAGAAAGATCCTGCCTTAAGAGACTTTCTCCACCTCAGAAATACTGGTTATATTTAAAACACTCACTACAAAGACCACAGCCTTCACTGCAACATAAACAGGCCACTTTGTATAGACAGGTTCTTGACACAAAAACTTTCAACTTCTGTAGAAAGCTCCTCTCATTATCAAACAATGTAGTTCAACAACACTACAACTGGATGGATAGCCATAAAAATCCACATACTAAACTTTCCCAGCTGGATGGCTAAGATCTAATATTGGTTACTCAAGTCTACTTGTCTAAGAAGAGGGGCCTATTTAACTAAGAATTCCATTTGCAAAAAATATATTCAGTATACATATTAAATCTCTCTCTCTCTCTCACACACACACACACACACACACACACACACACACACACACACACACACACACACACACACACAGAAAAGGAGCCCCTACTTGTAAAATAGGCAACCTCAGTAATCACATGACACAGTCTCATGATTGAAATTGTCTGGAAGTCAAAATATCTGAAAAAAAATCATAACAGAAATAGATTCATCCATGCAATTTCCCACCACCAAAAGGACCATCAATAAATCAACAAACAACTGCTCAGCAAAAATTAAATCAATAAGAAATCTATAAACGCTCTAAGATCATACTACATACTGGAGTAAACATATAACTTTCCTCCAATCTAAAGCCATTTGACATTCAGACATTTTAATTTGTGCAGAAGTTATTCACAGACTGACCGTTTACTAAACTGTAATGCTGACCATCACTTTTGAAAAAAACTAATTCCCACACTTTGTCAATAGCTCAAAGTGAAGAAATGATTACTTTTTGTCATTTATTATGTATTTATTAATTTTGGAAAACATCTTTAAAACTGTTAAATTGATCACACACCCAGAAACACAAAAAAGTTATTGTGATAAGTAAGCCACAGACTGCTGCAAGAAATCAGTCACAGCACACTATGCTTACATCCGAACCAATGAAGCATACCTGTCAATTCCAAAAGAATTAAAGTAGCGTAATTAGAAAGTTATTTGCAAGGTTACATGGCAGTTTATATTGGAAATAAGTGGAGATATTAAAAATGCTCTGTTTCTCATAATTATGCTGAAAAGTCTTCCAAGGTAAATACAACCTTCTGATTTAGCATGGAACCATACCTCTCAACCTTAGAGCAAGAAGTCTGGACAAAGCGAAAAATAAAATTGAGACACAGGCCCAAAAATAGTTATGCATCACAGACACCATTGAAACAAGTGTAGCTGCAAACATTATACATCACGTATAATGTTTCTATCCCATTATTGTCAGTTAAGCATTATATGGCTCATTCAATCCTGCCTTCATTTGCAACAAAGAAAACCATACTTTGAAATGACAAATCCATTAAAAATAATAAAACACATTGGCTCCACATCCTGCAGCTTCCTACCTGCAAACAACCACAGAGCTTTCACTGAAACTAGGTCTGCTTATTTCCACAGAATGACACCTCTCCCTAATTAAGTCTAATGGTATACAATCTACCAGGATCTGGACTACCTGAAATAAATTAAATTATGGCCTGTAAATTGCAAGTGCACTTTGTTTAATTAAACTACATTTCAAAGCCCACTTGCTGTATTTTTTCAGTAACACCCCAATATCCACTTCCAGGTCACTTTACAAGACATTGGCAGTGGTAGACTTAGCATCATCCAGATCCCTACAGGACCACACTCATACTGCTAACATTGTCCATTAAATGTAAATATCCATCCACTGTAAATGGCAAGAAGCTATGTCTTAAAAAATCTATTTTTGGCATTCCTAGTACCCAAGTATCAGGTTTTGAAACAAAGAAACATATTATCCACAGTTTGTAAGTTTCTGTCTTTAATAATCATCTACTATTGCAGCACTCCCAACACAAACACACACATACACACTAAAACCCCCAACATTTAAAGAATGACATTGTGCCCAACTGATTTGCCAGTATTGATGATCCACCAAAGATATGCTTACTGTTGTCCAATCTACCACTGCTTTGAACCCGCCAATGACAAGACAGTACTGGGTGATTTTTTTGTTTGTCAAAAAAAACAATTAACTTTATATGCTACAGTCCCACATTAGTCAATCCATTACTGACCCATTAACCCTAAGCTGCTGTCTCATTCCTAATCCCTGGGACTGCATTACCTTGGATGACAACTTTTATTTCCTAAGCAAAAGACACAAATTGGAAGATGAGGCAAAAATCCAGACATTCTTCGAAAATCCATACAGTTGAGAGGTATGATTTCATATTCAATACAACACTCTCCCTGTCAGAAAAGCTGCAATTTAATGAAAGTGTTCTTTTAATGTAGGATGCATTTGTGAGCCATCTTGTTTGTACGTTAGCCTCTTTGTGCATGTGTCTCTCTCTGTCTCTCTGTCATGCACACATAAACGCACACACACACACACACACACACACACACACACACACACACACACACACACACACACACACACACACACACTTCTACTTTCATGCACACAAACATTCTGCTTTCATGCATGCACTCACTCACACCATACTTACCTATTAATACAGGTTAAGTGCTGACACTTTAAAAGGCAATGGCAGTAAATCCATAGACGAGTCCCTCTTCAGCAAGAACACACACATTGATTCTTTGGCACGAAATAATGGCGCAAACACACAGACCCTTCTTTGGCACAAAAAAATCCAAACTAGAAAGATGCTTTGGTGCATGCGCACAGCGATGTTAGAGTTACAGATCACGGCTGTGAAAAACACAACAAAAAAGTGTTTTGGGGCATGCATACATCGATGTTGGAGTTAGAGGTAGAGGGCTGCATGGCAGAGCTCTGAGGGCCGCATGCGGCCCGCGGGCCGCAGGTTGGACACATCTATTATAGACCATTTAGGAAATCCTATAGTTTACCCTTGAGGTTTGGGATGTTTCCATGTAGGTCTTGCAAAGCCTGTAAATATATGCCCCAAACTAATACATTTGTACATCCTATAACTGGTAAAGACTATGTTTGTAGGGTACATGCTGACTACAAGACAGCTAACTTAGTGTACTTTGTGACTTGTAATGACTGTGAGTCATACTATGTGGGAAAAACTAATCAGAAATTGAAGGATCATGTCCTGCAGCATGTAGGGGACATAAGGAGAATGAGTTGTTTAAGCTCCCTTTTTAAACATGTTAAAGATCATAGTGGACATTCTTTTAAGTTCACTGTGATTGAGGTAATACCAGAGTCTGCCAGAGGTGGGGACATAGTCAGCAGAACACAATGTGTGGAGATGAGGTGGACTGCCACATTACAGGCACATAGAACACCAGGCTTAAATTACAATGTTCCTTTAAAGCTAGCATTGAAGTCAAGGCCATTACATCACTAATTGGGCCAGCTGTTTGATAGGATAATTTTATTTTTGAATGTGCTTTTTAAATGTACTTGTTGGTTTGTGTATACTGAGGATCTGATGAAGCATTTTTATGTGAAAGCACTTAGCCTGATTTTTATTAAATACAGTCTTATTTAGTCTCCTTGAATTTTTATGCTGCTTGCCGTGGTGGTTGTACTGTGCATTGATATTATCTTTATATATTTATTTGGCACAGTTAGACCTTTAGTCATTGGTATTGGTTTGGTTTACATATTTCTTTTGGTGCCTTTACTATGACCCATGGCTGGGAACAGCACTATGGCTCTGGATGGTCAAGCATCTGGGAAACTACAACAGCAAAATCATTTTGAATGGCTGGTTCATGTTGTAAATAATCCATTACTTACAACAGAGTTTTGTTCCACTCCCACTGTGTGAGATGATGCTGGTGAGATGGAAGCTTTTAATACTTTGCTTAAGGAACTGGAGAATATTCTTTATAAAGTGAAAAGATCACAGTGGCAGCGTCTACACTTTGAGGTGTGCTTCACTATAAAGTTGTACCTCGGGGACTTAGAGTTTTGCGGATGCCCACATATGGGGATACTTTCCCCGAGCTACTGAGTAAGTGGCAAAGTCTCAATTTGGAACTGAGTTTTAACTATTTGCATTTAATGAATGCTTTCTTTGCACCTATGGAGCAGGAACTTGTTGAAACTGCCACTAGGTCACAAGAGACCTTGTCTGTTAGGTTTAATGAAGAGTCATATGTGGACAAAAATTGAGAATCTTTTTATAAATCTTGCTTCTTATGATGAGTGCTGGTCTCTCCTGAAGAAGAAGAAACTCGAGAGAGATATGAAGGACTTTAGAGATTGCCAGATTTTTGTATGGCCATGCTGTGTTACTAGACAAGTAACTGTGGATGAAGATAATCTATGATCTAGTACTGATCCAGTCAGAGAAGTGACTGATACAGTTAAAGTTGCTGCAACTGAAGAGATGGGAGATCGACCGGAGTTGGGGTCTTCTGGAGAGGCAGGAGCTCCTAATCATGAAGGGGCAGTAATGACTGGTAGCAGTAGTATACAAGTTCATACTACTGATGGACAAGGAGGGGCTAGTCCCAAACAAACTATGAATGGGTCCTTTACTTCTGCAACTTCTTCTTATTTTGCCATTGGTACTTCCAAATTTACTGGTTCCCTTCAAGTTGCTGATGAACCAATCAGCGATATGATCTGTGAGTAGAGGACGCAAACGGTGGTGGCCGTCCCTTGAGCAGAAGGGGATGGGGGCTTGGCAGAAGCAATGAAAACATTGGTAGTGAATATTTCTTCAACTATTTTAACAGAGGATCGACAACATGTACTTGAATGAGGACTCTCGTTTGTACCAGCAAGATCAGCACAGGTCAGTGATGTGCTAACAGACTTATGCAAATTTGCCAGGGATGTTGCACTTAAAGCTATATTTCATGGGAATTCTCAGCCCCTTGATGAGGGTCTGAGGAAGCCTAGCTCTTTTAATCCCCAGCTTACACCTGCACTTGAGACCTTTGTCAAAGTCTGTGAGAAAGATATTTATGGTGCTTTGACGTGTCCAGGTGGCAGAAAGTTTTATAATTTCAGTGAAGGAGACTATATGGCTTTAAAACAGCTTAAATTGAATCTGGATATTTGTATACATTCCGCCGATAAGGGCGGGGTGATTGTAGTAATGGACACTACTGAATATTTATCTAGTATGAAGGAACTTTTGAGTCAACGGGATACCTGTTTACCCATTACTAGATATTAGATTAATGGTTTTATTAGCACTATACATGTTCAATTGCATGAGTTTTTGATGTCAGATACAATAACTAAGGAAAAGTATGATTTCATGATGGTTGAACATCCATTGAGTCCAGCATTCAATGGCCTACCAAAGATACATAAAGTCAGATTTAAACCACCCATGAGGCCAATTGTGGCCGGCAAAGGTTGGGCCACTGAGCCTCTCTCAATGTTTGTTGAACATGAACTAAAACCTTATTTGACAAAGGCGCCGGCGGTCTTGAGAGACACAGAAGATTTACTAGTATGTTTTGGTGAATGTACATATGGACTGGACTTGAATGATGGGACATATATACTAGTAACATTAGATATTAATACATTATTTACAATTATACCAAATTTGTTTGGGGTTGACTCAATCAAAAGTTTTTTAAATAGTTACTGCTTTAACACATCAGCGGATTGAGCTTATTTGTGCTTTATTTGATCTAATATTGAAATACAATGTGTTTATATTTGATGGTACTTACTATTTCCAGGCAGAGGGTGTTGTCATGGGCACACACACTGCGCCAATAATTATGCAAATTTAGTACTAGTGGATTGGGAGTCCAATGTGATTTTTTTCTGAACACTTTTATAGATCACACTTGATTTTATATAAGCGCTTTGTAGATGATATTTTTATTTTGTCAAGGGGTACGGATGTTTTATTACAGGAATTTGTCAGCTGTTTAAAGGGCAGCAGTACATGCTTTAGATTTTCTATGCATACTTCTAAATCCAGCATAGATTTTCTTGACACAACCATTTCCATTAATGTCACCGGAAGGGGTGATTCTTTAATGTATAGGAAGGAATGCAGGAAGACTAACTTGCTTGATAGGACAAGTATGCACCCCAAGAGGGTTTTGGAAATGTTATGAAAGGGCAATTCCTGCCTACATCTAGGTTGCACGTACAGGAGGATGATTATGTATGGGCCAGAGATAGATTGGCAAATGAACTATCTGACAGGGGATATCGTAAAAGGGAAATAGTGCAGAGAGTAGAGGAGGTGGATAGTCTAAGGGATAAAGTGGGTGCCCCCTTCTTGAATAGGGACACGACATCATCATGTCCTAAGGTGAATAATAGACCTACATCTAGTTTTTGTTTGAAATACAGTAGTAATATTAATTTAGTTTGTGATATTGTCAAACAGAATTAGGCTATACTGCATTCTGATGACACTGTTTTCAAGGTAGTAGGCGATGTCCCTAGATTTGTTTACAAAAATAATCTGACTTTGAAAAGGGAAGTATGTTATAGACCATTTAGGAAATTCTATAGTTACTCTTGAGGTTTGGGATGTTTCTATGTAGATCTTGCAAAGTCTGTAAATATATGTCCCGAACTAATACATTTGTACATCCTATAACTGATAAAGACTATGTTTTTAGGGTACATGCTTACTGCAGGACAGCTAACATAGTGTACCTTGTGACTTGTAATGACTTTGAGTCATACTATGTGGGTAAAACTAATCAGAAATTGAAGGATCATGTCCTGCAGCATGTAGGGGACATAAGGAGAATGAGTTGTTTAAGCGCCCTTTTTAAACATGTTAAAGATCATAGTGGACATTTTTTTAAGTTCACTGTGATAGAGGTAATACCAGAGTATGTCAGAGGTGGGAACATAGTCAACAGAACACAATGTGTGGCGATGAGGTGACTTGCCACATTACAGGCACATAGAACACCAGGCTTAAATAACAATGTTCCTTTAAAGTCAGCATTGAAATCAAGGCCATTACATCACTAATTGGCCCAGTTGTTTTATAGGATAATTTCTTTTTGAATGTGCTTTTTTAAATGTACTTGTTGGTTTGTGTATACTGAAGATTTGATGAAGCATTTTTATGTGAAAGCACTTATCCTAACTTTTATTATATACAGTCTTATTTAGTCTCCTTGAATTTTTATGCTGCTTGCCGTGGTGGTTGTACTGTGCTTTGTTGTTTTCTTAATATAAAAATAAAAAAAAAATGTAAAAGAACACTATATAATGTACTCTAGACAAAAGTACTGTAAGACCCTGTGTCGGGTCTGCACAGTCGTGCTTTCTTGCTGTTAACCAGCTTACACGGCTATGAACCTTGTAGTGTCTAGGCTGTCAGCAAAAGTATTATGCAAATGAGGGGTAAATGCCATGGATATGTTGAGTCACTGATGGGAGCAACAGTGTACTAACATCTACTTCATGTAGGCTCTTACACAGTGCTTATATTCCCACTGAATGTGGATGACATCACGAGGGTGTGCCATGTCACGTGCAGGACTTTTTTGTGCTTAATAAGCATGCTTGCACAGCGTGCCACTTGCTGCAGATGGTGTGGTCATACCTTAGCTTATTCGTGCAACTAGACCACCCAAGTCTGAGTCATGAGGTAAACAGCTAATAAATCTAAACTGGATGTATTCAATTATCAATATACAGTTTTGCATAGCTATGCTGCACTGCGCTGTGCAAAGCACAGTGTTGTGCACTAAAATAGATCATTTAAATTATCTCAATTATATTCTTAGTAGGTGAACTGCACTACAATTAGCGAATCCCACATGATGGACTTACTCTACAACGGCATAAAGTATGCATACACTCTAAATTCTGATTTTCCCCTCAATACACTGAACCATTGGAGTAGAGACTTAGAAATTTTAACTGAGATAATGCTAGGAGCTGCTGCAGTTATTCTGCATATGCACATGTTAGATGCTGAAGTCAATGCTGCTGATGCTGCTGACAATAGGCTTAGGCCGAGAAGGAGAGGAGTGCTCAGGTCTAGGGTAACCTTACAGGGGCTACATGAGCTGGAGATTATAGAACGCTACAGGATGGACAGATACATATTACAAGAACTCAGTGAGCTCTGCCACCCTCATCTCAGAGCCAGAGCTTTCAGAGGGGAACCCATTTCAGTTGAAACTAAGGTATGTGTAGCCCACAGGATACTAGCTACAGTTACTTTTTAAACACCAACTGCATACATGATGGGGATGTCACAGGCATTTGCATCCAGGATACTCCACCAATTCTGGGATGCTATACTCCCACATGCCAGTGAGCACATATTCTTTCCCCATTCCCATGAGGTGATGGCCAGCAATATGCAACAGTTCTACGATGTAGCACACTACCCTGAAGTACTGGGTGCCATTGATTACACTTATGTACACATCAAGGCACCACCTGGTGAGCAGGGTAGAATCTATGTTAACTGCAAGGGATACCACTCCATCAACTGCCAAGTTGTGTGAAATGCCCAGGGGATTATCATGATTGTGAGTGTGGTGGTTACCCTGGCAGTTAACATAACTCCCATATCTGGCACACACCACAGCTGTATTCCACAGGGCCATTTACTGAGGGATGCTGGCTATACCCTGGACCCATGGATGATGACACCCATCAGAAATCCACACATACCCATGGAAGACCAATATAATGAGGCACACAAACAAACTAGGAACATAATAGAGTGTGTGTTTGGGTTTCTGAAGTCATGGTTCCAGTGCCTTGATATTTCTGGTGTTGCCCTGCAACATTCTCCATGCACACATGCACAGATATTCACAGTATCTGCTATGCTACACAGTCTGATCCTGCGGAAACAGCTTCAACAGGATCAGCAAAGGGAAGGGATGCACAGCCCCCACCAGTGCCTAGATCATCACAGCCACAATCACAGAAGAACTTGGAAGAGGAAGCCCCTACTGATGTCCCTGTAGGCAGACATAGGCATGCTCTGTGTGACCTGTCTTTGGCTAGGAGACAATGCATAGCACATTCACTGACTATACATACACACACACATCTCTGTTGTTTCCTATATATATATATATATATATATATATATATATATATATACCTATACATATGTCATAAACACACCACACACACACACACACACACACACACACACACACACACACACACACACACACACACACACATACACACACACACACATATATATATGTGTGTGTGTGTGTGTGTGTGTGTGTGTGTGTGTGTGTGTGTGTGTGTGTGTGTGTGTGTCTATAGTACCCAACATATCCAAATCATAAAGAATAAAGCTGCACTAAGCCACATATAATACTGGACAAAGGACCAAAAGTAAAGGCTTAACTTTAGGTAATGCACTTATAAAATGTGGAAGTGCATAGAATAATATGTGTTGCGTTTGGGAACTATTGGGTGTCAAACCTGTGGTCTTGCTGCAAATATCTGGACAGTCAAGAGTTATTTTGACTTACTATTCAAGACCGCATGTCTCCCCTAAGACTGCATGTGGAAACCTTGAAAATGTATGTCACAGTCTAAGAATATGTACATATATTGTGAGGTCATGTTTATATCTACACTAGCAACAACACCCACATTCAGTACAGCCCCCTGTGTCTGTGGATTTCACCACTCACACGTTAACAACTGAACAAGTTGTGGAATGTATAATGTTTTCTGATCTCTCACAGACAGGGCAAATTTATTGTGGCCACAGGCTTGCTCATCCAAATGCAAACAGACACGTATGCTCAATAGAGGTACTGTTGTCACATAGGCTGATAAACAGTTATCTCATTGCTAGGCTACTAGCTACAGATGACAGTAAGATGCAATGTGTCTCTGCAGGCCTCCCAAGCTGTTCCTCACAGAGCTTGTTAGGTCCTGTAAGATTAGTTTATCTGCAGTCATTTGTTAAACAGTCTTGAGATGTGGCGTGTGCATTAAGTACTTTGTTCTGTAGTCTGTAAGTGTAGATAGGTAGAGATTCTAATCTCACTCCAGCCCACTTGGTATGTATCTTCCTACAGTATTCTCCACTGACTTCCAAACCGGCATGGGTTTGCACTGTTTTGGGCCTTGCAGTTGATGCAGGCCTCCAGACTGTTGTCCTCCATAAGGCCTGCTGATGTCATATACTATAAGATTATCTAAAGTCATATGAATGTCAGACTTGAGCCATGGAGTGTGCGTTTCATCCTGTAGTGTGTAAATGAAGATAGGGGTTTTAGTCTCAATCCAGCCTACTTGTTGTGTGTGTGTGTGTGTGTGTGTGTGTGTGTGTGTGTGTGTGTGTGTGTGTGTGTGTGTGTTTGTGTGTACGTGTGTGCTTGCGTGCGTGTGCGCATGTGCGCGTGTGTGCGTGTGTGTGTGTGTGCATGTGCATTTCCATGCAGAGCAAGTGTAAATTCCACAATGGCATGGTCATGCACTGTTTTGGGCCTTGCAGTTAATGCAGTCCTCCACACTGTTGCCCTCCATAAGACCTGCAGATGTCATGTACTATAAGATTACCTAAAGTGTTACTGTGGTGCATGTGATAAGTATTGTGTTTTGTAGTCTGTAAACTTAAATAGGTAAGAGTTCCATTCTCACTGCCACCAGCTGTGTGTCTGTCCATGAAGAACAGCATACATGTGAATTCCACAATGATATGGTTTTGCACTGTTTTGGGCCTTGCAGTTGATGCAGGCCTGCAAACTCTTGTCTTCCATAAGGCCTGCTGATGTCATGTACTATAAGAGTACTTAAAGTCATACTAATATCAGATATGAGCTGTGGTATGTGTAATAAGTACTGCATTATGTAGTCTGTAAACTTAGATAAATAAGGGTTCTATTCTTATTGCAGCCAATTGTGTGTGTGCTGTCCATTGTTCTGTAAACATATATAGGAAGTGGTATTATTCATACTGCAGCCAACTTGCTGTGTGTGTGAGCTGTTAGAGCATTTTACATCAGCCTATGGGACACAGTCCACTTCTCTTCAACAGACACTGCTAATATCATTAGCAATAGATTATTGCTTGTGTATATGTCAAAAAAGGCCATGGTTACAGACAGTGGCCTGACAGATTCATACACATAAGATGTTATCAGGTTTATGGTGTCATTCTAAGGTAAAACAATACCTGACAGTGTGGGATAACATGGTGGATTGAGTGTGCTGCTTTGACAGGCATATGGCACTTGCCTGAACCAAAATCTTGTCATTAGGAGGTCACAAGAGCAGACTAACAAATGTGGCAATGTACACCTCCTGCAAATTAAGGGTCATGCTGCTAAACCCTTGGGGTTCACAGTGTAAAACACACTCTTTTAGGCACTCTTTGCAGTGAATATGTGGATGTCTGTGCATGCACAGAAAACTTGTTCAAATTTGCAGTAAGTACTTTGGCCCTACAAGGCTATAATGACTTTCAAACAACCAAACAGCAAATTGAAGTTGTGTGAGGTAATGTGGGACTACAGTTACATGTTCCAGGAACCTAAACGTACAGTATGACATACATAAGTAATGCTGGAGGGACAGGAACATCTCACAAAGGTGGACAGTCCTTTGCAGTAGGATTCACATACATGTCAAGCAGAGCGCCTCCATTACCCTGTTGAAGGCCAGGCTGTATGAATTGCTGTGAAAATGTTATCTAACATGGATCACTGCTGCTGTGGACCTTGCTAGATGAACCTTGGACATCCATGTCATCTGTCATTGAACATTATATTGTGATGCAACAGCTATGCTCCCAGTCACCATCAGGTCACTACCCTAGTCACATTCTATGAAACTCAGAACCCAAGGCATAATACATGCAAAACTGAAATGAGTTGTCTAGTTGCTATTCAAGGCATCTACCTGGAAAAGGCTACAACAAGCCTAGAGACCCTTGCTTCATCTGGGACAAGACTGTGAATCACCAAACAGACTGTGGCCTGATTCTTATCTTGGGATTGGTGCTAATGTTTTGCATCTGGTGAGAGAAGAAGCAAATGAGCATAGTATCCTAGCAGACTGATGAGTAGTGAGACCAGCACTAGTCATAGCCAGGCAGTGGCCATTCATGTGACTCCCCTCTTTTCATCATTCTTGACAAGCTAATTCTTCATTTTCAGTAAATACTGCTTAATTTGTGTCTTACTTCAGAATATCTGCCTAAATACTTCATCCTTAAATTTTCAGGGTCTATGTATTTGTTTCCCCTCAAGTGTTTGGCAGTGCTCTGTACAGACTCAGATATCTTGCATGTCATTTTTCCTGTAAAAGCACGATTGAATTTTCTCCAATACCAAGTTGCAGACAGGATAACCAGCCTGCAGTGATAAGCACTGTCCCCATAGTTGCAAACCAGATACACTTGACATTGATTGATATTCTCTCTGCAACTGTATAATCAATAAAAAAGGGTCTGTTGCCATGGATATGAACTTTCCCACTGTGTTCATCACCATCTTGTTGGATATTTGCATCCTGAGGCAGTGCAGAAATCGCCTCTTGTTTACCTCCAACCAGTTCATTCTCAAACTGAAATGGTATGTGAGAGATGTATTTACACAATGTCACTGGAGGCAAAGCTCTCACATAAAGGTACTCCTAATGTCAATAAGGTAGTCCTAAACTGCAAAGACCTGCTAGACAAAGTACAGATAGGAAATACACTCAGCAGCCCCAAATGCACTCTTTCAAAACAACACCCACATCAGCCTATAGAGCTACAGCTCATGGAGGTGCAACTTGTAAGCCCATACGGCAAGCCACCACACAATCCAACATTCTAGTCATTGGAGACTCCATTGTGAGACAATGATGTGCTTCGCACCAGGCTGAGTAAGGGAAAGGCATGGTCAGTTGCTTATCAGGGGGTAGGATCTGCCACATTACGCATGCACTCATGTCATTGGACCACAAGTACCAATATGACTCAGTCATACTCCATATGGGAGTACATGACTTCAGACATACCTCCTTAGACTATATTAAGAGAGACATCTTGTTGCTCTCAGAATACATGTCCCAGGCTGGTATGAGCCTAGCACTGAGCAGCATTTCACCTTCTCCAAGGATGATGCCACAATACGAACAAAGATGATTGGCTTTAATAACTGTCTTACTTTCTGGTGTCATTCAACAGGGTGCAATATTTGTCAGTATAGAAGGAGATGGTTAACAGACCATGCTGCTTTGGCAGGAATGGTCTGAACCTTTCCCCTCTACACTTTCGAATATTAGCTAAAACATTGTCTTCCCCCATAGTGCCTTTTTTAGGCAATGTCAAACTGAAAGTACTTTCGATGTAACAAGTCAAAGCCAAGGAAATCTGAAGGTATTACTGCTCAATGCTTGAGTCTAAATAAAAAACTCCACTCATTAGAAGCTCTCATTTCACCTTAGAGAATGCTTACATTGTGCAGTCACTGAGACATAATTTAAAGCTGCGGAGTGCACACACCCTTCCACACATTTAGACCAGTTACTTCACAGGCAGGGATGAAAGGTGGACATTTCTCTATTTACATCATACCTAAATATACTTCAAGGCTGGCCAAACAGGACAATGCACATGAGCTGCTCCATGTTCAAATCACCAGAGGCAAAATCCAGTACTACTTCCTTGCAAACTATAAGCCCCCTCCCCATGACCCAGGAAACCCATACCATGTACTTAAACTTATTAGATACACTAACCATTCAAACCAGTAACATGGGTAACATAGGTGACTTTAATTACCCCACTATTAACTGGGAATCCTATACAACACCAAAAGTGCAGGTACAGAGATTCATGTATTTTGTAAAGACAAACTCCCTGAACCCGATAGTCAATACAGCAACCTGGGGTGCAACCATACTGGATTATGATCCTCACTAATATGGGAGAATGATGCACACCCCATAATATAATGTCTTCCCTGGTAAGGTCAGACTACTAAATGATCTCCTGGACCCCCAGTTGAACATGGAATATTCAGAAACTACTCTAAGGCTAACCTCCTACTATTAAGTGATAACCTGGCAAACTTTCAAGCCCCCATAAACCCTGAGAACACTGCAGCCTATGCAGAAGTGTTCACAGAAACCCTGTACGAGCATGTTAATAGCTGCATAGAGGCAGCTGTACCCACCAGGAAAAAGTACAGACCTAACTCAAACTCAAGCCACCCTTGTGGAATCACAGAATCAATAGGCTGTATAACAGAAGGAAGAAAATCATAGCAAAACCTAGGAGGTGCAGCACTCAGCAGGATAAAAGCATTCTTATCAAACTAAACAAATAACTCAGAGGGCAAATAAAGTCTAACAAAGCCAAATTTGAGGTAGGTTTGGCCTCCTAGGCCAAGGACAACCACAAATCTTACTTTATCTATGTTCACAACCTCAAAGGAAATACACAATTGTGTGCAGAACTCATTGTAAATGGAGACACCTATAATGAGCCAGAATATATATCAAACCTCCTGGCTGATAAATTCAGCTCCAACTTTACCCCTCTCTCCTCCTCAGCCTTCCCTCAGGAAATAACATCAAATATAACTCTCCCTACTATCACTAGGGAACAGGTCCTTAATGCTCTTTCTAAGATCAAGAACGCTGCATCAATGGACCCAGACAATATCCAAGGATGCCTTCTAAATAGCATGAAACATGACCTGTCAGGGCCTCTGGAATTACTATTTAACTGTAACCTCTAAACAGGCTTCATGCCTCATGAATAGAGAATAGCAACAGTCATCCCTCTGCACAAAGGTGGGGCATCTACAGATCCTGGAAACTACAGACCCATAAGTCTCACTAGTCTTATATGTAAGCCATGATATGAATTATCATGCAAATGATCAAGAGAGATATTGTACACCTCAAGCCACTGGATCAAACCCAGTTTGGTTTTGTCAAGGGCAGATCATGCCTACTCAACCTGGTGGACTTCTTTGAGAAGGTAAACAAAGTAATGGATGAGGGGAAAATAGTTCACACTGCCTACCTTGACCTTTCAAGGCATTTGACACTATACCCTAATCAGACATTGTTGAAAAACTCAAGAGGTTAGGTACAAACGCGTATGTCAGCTGGTGGATAGCCAACTGGCTCACAGACAGGACCCAGGAAGTTAGAAATGGGGAGTCCACCTCTACAAAGAGGCCAGTCCCAAATTGGAGTCACTCAGGAATCAGTCCTTAGACAGCTCCTTTTTAATATTTACTTTTCTGAAATCAAGGCCAATGTCAGTGCTTTTTGGCTGACTAAATTTGCAAATGATTGCAAATTAGGAGCTGTCAGTTAATCCCACACTGACATAAATGTTCTCCAGGAGGGGCTAACACAGACATGCAACTAGTGTCAGAACCATGGACTAAAACTAAATGCCAAGAAATTCATAATACTATCCTTTGGGAAGTCATCCACCCTTGTTAACTATCATGTTGACAACACACCTATAACAGTTGACCTAGTAGTCAGGGACTTACAGACACACAGATAGTAATCTAGCCTTTGACTGTCACTTGTCTACAGTATGAGAAAACATTCTGTGTTGCACAACCTATTAACAAAGGTATGGCATCTACATCCAAGGAAGTCATTATTCCACTGTATTTGGCATTTGTCAGACCTGTCATTGAGTACAATGACCCCTTTGGTATTAGGAGATCGGGATGCAGGATTGCTGAACATGAACATGCTATTAAAAATAAAGATTAGGTAATAAGGTTAGCTATATCATTTTGGAGAATGGAAAGTGATTTTGGGCAATAAAGATTTATCTAGAGTTGTTGAGCAAGTCCCAAGATTCATTTTTAAGAAAACATGTAATCTGAAACATTTATTAGAACATTTGAAGGGGGACCAAATAAGGGGACCGGTGGAGATTTTTCCTTGTCAGGCTTATAGGTATTCTAGGTGCATTAGTTCCACCAGTCAGTATTTTTTGAATATATTATCTTTTGAACATATTAATTTTATGTTTACAGCAAAGGGAAGATTTAATTGTAGAAGTGAAGATTTTATGTTGGGAAAACAACTAGGATATTGGCATGCAGGATTGCTGAACATGTATGTGCTATTAAAAATAAAAATTCAAGTAATGCACTTGCAAGACTTAGTTGGGTTTGTAATAATTTTCACAAATTTAGTTTTTTTTAGTAGAGAAGGTGGATTTAATAATTATCTTGAATTTTTAGAGCTGAAATGGCAAGTGTTTTTATGTGCCAATACGGCACCTGGTTTAAATGAAATCATTTCAGAAAAAAGTTTATTGAAATGTAAATGTATTTAATTATATAAACATATTTATTGAACTTTTCTTTTTTTTTTCTTTTTTCTTTTTTAGGTAGTGATTGGTATGGTTATTATTTGATTTAAATGTTTAACATGCTAATTATGCTGATGAAATGTTATTGGCTGTTGAGACTGTGATGTCATTGTTAAATTATTTAAAATTGGTTTGTATATATCGTGTTTTATTCTGAAGAAGTTCTACAAGTAAATATAACTAAAGCACTTAATCTACTTCCTTTGTGTGCTGTGTGGTGATTTTAATTGGTTCTGGTTAGCTCTGGTTTTAGTTTTATTTCCCACTGGTGTGTACCTAACCAGACATATCCAACAATTGGAATGTCCACAGAGGTTCCTCTCTAAACCAATATAGAGCACAAGTAAAATGCCCTATGAAGACCATGTCAAGGCCCTATCCCTGTATTCTGTTTCCTACAGGCTCTGAGAGGAGTTCTATGCCTGGCATACAAGACATTGTCACACCCCACACTGGACCTCCTGCATATCTACAAAACAAACAGCACCAGAGTTACCTGTTCTAAAGACTTACACCTTGCTTGTGATATACATAGGACCTGCTGAAGATAAAGGTATGTATCCCAGAGACTACCCCCTCTATGGAACAGGCTCCTCGTCCATGTGAAGCAGAGTTCCTCCCTAACACAATTCAAGTGCAACTTGGAAAATTGGATGAGGAACAGGGAATTCATCCCTGGTTTGGCACCTATATCTATAATGGACACAGGCAAACTGTAAATAATTCATCTCCCAAACTTCTGCTTGTAAGTGTTTTATCTCCCAAACCCCTGTTTACACTTATTAAGGGTATCAGAACTTGTCAGAGATATGGGATGCATGTCTAGGCTTAAAAAAGTCCTTGTATTCTTTAGCCTAGTAAACACCTATGAACCTATACTGTATTACTGTTCTGATGACATTTGTCTTCTGTGCTGGCATTCAATCCTGTGCTCTGATGTTGATGGATTGATTGAAGATCTGTACCCATAGGTGTGCACTACACAATCATGAAAGATAGACATAGATATTTCCATGAGACACATTTCACTGTGTGACTACACAGCCCTTACAACAGCATCCATTTTAACGTCGACAAATTATTATGTTATCCACATTATAAATGGCAATGTACAATATCTGTAAATTACCAGTACAAGTAGTATGTCAACGCACCAAGAGATGAAAGGAATTCATACTAACATTGATAGTCACCCTGTGCATCAGGCACAGCTTTATTTCCATGCATCCAAGAGAAAGATGATAGAGATGTGGCACAGTTATCACCACTTGCACAGGGTGTTTTGTGGGGGTGCAGGAGGTCTAGGCTGACCCAATAGGTTTGCAAGAGTGTGTGTGTGAGTAAGCAAGGGATGCAGGCAAGATGGACCATGGAAATGTTGCGTGTGTGTCTGTAGGTGCCCTCAATATGACACTGATGTGTGAGTGTCTGCCTGAACACAGCCAAGCTCAGTGCTAGCCCTAAGTGTCATATGTTGGACAGCTGTGAGCCATGCATGGTAGACCTGACAGTTCATCGTCTCCTCCTACAAACATGAGAACTGACTCTGCTAGGAGTTACACTGGCACCTCCATGCCCAAGGTCAGATGCTGTGCTACTAGCTGAAGGTGACTGATGTCTGCTGGGCATGACTTCTTCATGGGAACAACCAGGAGGACAAGCCCATGGCCTGCTACACCTTGGTGTGGACATCACACTCCCCTATGGAACACTTGATGTACTGTCACTACAGGAGCATGATTGGACATGACCACATTGACTCTCACCAGATGTAGTTGCTGACCTAGGCTCACGGGCCCGACATTCAACTCCAGTCAGATGTTCCATCACAGACAATGTGCATTCTATGACAGATAGAGTGTTCTGTCTCAGTCCTACCTCTTTCCACTGTGTCAGTCAACTTATCCAGGGCATCAGCAACACGGTGGAGGCAGTCATGGATGTCAGACTTTGCTGCATACATGACCCTGGGCATTCATTGGGAGTTCTTTTCTGGGCATGCCTGTGCCTCCATGATGGCCCTAAACATACACTGAGTGACACGTGATGAGGCACATGCAACATGGGGTGGAGGGACAGCAGGCCTCTTATGAGCACCCCTAGCAATTTGCCTGTGTGGAACCTCACCAACAGTTTGGCTATGACCAACAGTCACTGAAGCAACAGTAGCCTCACTTCCCTGTTCAATATCCCCACCCTCCAACTCTCCAGTATCTGTGGCCTTAGGGGACTAGGTATGCATAGGCATACTGGCTGTGTAGTGATAATGAAGGTGGCCAAGGGATGTAAACCTCTGTGTCTGATTCAGCCTCTGCAACCCCCAGCTGTGCCTCAGGTTGGCCACCATCATCAGAGTCTGAAGAGACACTGACATCAGGTGGTGTAGAGGACAAAGACCAACCTCCCTGGTCACCTGTGATAAAAAGATAAAAGCAATACATTAATACCTGTACTACTATGCTCTGCACTGCTACTGTGCAATATATGTTAAGCTGTATACACTGCTGTCACTATTACAGACTTGTATACCTCCCAACCTCACAGAGTAGGACATGTGGACACTATTTTCTAACCCCAATCTGTAATCATTTGGAAATAATTATTCAGAAAACAACAATCTTATCAGCAAAAATAAATGATGTACACTGTGGACATTCTGCCAAAATCCATACAATTGACAGTTATGGCAATCATTAATGTCCTGACAATAGTTTTCAAGTCAATCATTATGGTCATACCTACAAGGCAGAGGTATGGGTGCAATCTGTGGACATTCAGAAAATATTTGTACGGTTGACAATTATGCAGACAGTACATCAGTTTAGCCATCAGGCCTGGGATGACACTTTAGCTAAGACATTGAGATATATCTACATCTCTGACATAACAGTTTTCTGCTTACCAGCAGCAGGAGCATGGTCTCTTCCAATTCCTGACAGTCCTAAAAAAAGTTAAGGAACAGATAATAGCAGCAGTGCCACATGTTAGAGTATAACAGGGGTTAATACATCCAATAATCTCGTATCTACACTAACTACAATGTTACAAGGTATGCGAGTGAGAATCTCTACATAAGCTTACAACTGCAGCTAACTTACCCCCCGCCCAAAAAACACCCGACACTGATGTAAAACTATATATGCCTTGACATGATGAATGTAACAGTATTTTATTGCTGATCTAACTAATCATACCTGGAAGCTCCTCTTGAGAGGAACAGGTGGCACCCACATCCACAACATATTGGCTGAAGGATGTCTGGGAGCTGTCCTGTGTAGCAAGGTTTGCCAGGAATTCTTCTGAGGCTGTGAGAGGAGGTTCTGCTGCAGGCCCACCACCAGTGACCTGAATATCCCTGGCCACGTCAGCTGCACTCCTCTTTGCTGCATTGATCATGTCTGTGGGAAGGTGTTGCACCTTCTCATAGGTATGACTTTAATGACCCACAGCATTGATGTTGTGCACCAGTTCATGCCACAGGGCTACACATTCTGACCTATTTGCCCTCCCTTGGGACAGCATGATGTTGCAATGCCTCAATAATGAGTTAATTTTCCACTTCAGAAAATGGTGGCCTGCGATGTGCATGCATAATGTTTACTGAAATGCAAAGAAATGAGAAACATAAGGATCACATACATATGGGTAAACTATGTAGATACAGCAGTAAAGGAAAGCTATCAGTAATCTTCACTTGATTACACATCTCATATTCAACAGTGGGCCAAAAATACAATGGGTGTGGACACAACTAGGATAGTAGTAATGGTGACATATTCTTTTTTGTGCCATGACAGATAATCATGTATAGTCACACACCCAACACAGTAGTCCATTGTAGTGTGCCCCATAGCATGAAATACCCCCCTTCAAAATAAATTATAAACATTAGCGCCAACAAAACAGCAGTGTACTATTACAACTGCTGTCAAAGGAAGAATCCAGATACCTGTGTACCTAGTTATCAGACAGCATTATAACCTTGGTGTATCCTCTCTATGTCTAACAGGGCTGGAAATCAATACCATGTCATCAGTACAGTTCTAGCTTTAATGATGTAATCCTCAATCTTCCTAAGTATATTCAAACACATGCATCATGTAGGAAACAAAATAGATACATACCTGACAAAGTACAATATTCCTTTGTTGAAAGATGCTGCTCTACAAGAAATATCTCACCAAGTTGGACATAAGACATTACTCTCATCTACACTGGTTTGCCAGCCTAGAGATTTGCCTTTTTATGGTGGTTTTCATTAGTAGCTGATTGCATCTGAACCAGTCTGTGCTTCAGAAATGCTAAATGCAGCATACATAGCTGATTTGCACTATAATTAGTCAATCCCATGCAACTACTGAACAAAATATAAGGCATCAATGGCATCAATATAAATTCCATCCCCCTTCTTATATGTTGAGGTGAAAATCTGTGGTGTAAAGATACAATGTCAGCACAGAGATAATGTTTGTTGCAGCTACTTTGTGCATGTGGATGTGTGTGTTACAGGCTGAAGCTGCTGCTACTGCAGACAATAGGCACAGACAGAGAGGCTGAAGACTATGCAGGACAACACTTAGGCAATAGGCATAGGCAGAGAGGCTGAAGAATGTGTAGGGCAACAACACTTAAGAAACACTGTGGGACCTGTGGCAGCCTTGGTGAACAGCCTGAGCCAGATTGAGGGAACTCATCAAACTGGAAATTAAGGTATGTGTTTAAGGTAAGTATGTTAGCCAATGGTATAATTACCAGAGTAAAGGCAACATGCTTGTTGTCTTCTAGAACAAGGTAGGAGGTACATTAACCATTATGTCAACCACTTAAACAACTACCAAGTCATGTGTTATGTCATGGTACTCATCTGGAATGTGTGTGTTGGCAATCCTTGCTTCTAGAATGAAACCCATATATGTCTGTTACTTTTATATATGTGGTTGTCTGGAATATCACTGGCAAATTGTTGTGGACTGCAGTCTGGAAATACTGGGCCATGTTTGCATTACATACTTCAAATTCCTCTGGGAGTTCGTGGTAATGCATAACCTGACATTCTAGGCACTTTCTATGGTTGTAATAGCAATAGCTAAAATGTGTTCCTATCTGTAGGCCTTTGACCTCCATTACTTAAAAGCATACTGTAGAATATTGGGAAGAGATTTGCTCTGTAAGATGGGAGCAATCATCTTCTGCACAGCTGAAGGAGTATATTTACAAGTACCTTCAGATAAACAAGATAGTATTTTGGCTACTTTAGATGAAAATGTCACTCTGCAAACAATGCGTATGCAGTCTGACCTCAATAAGAATAAGCACCTAAATTCATTACCCTCTCATCTCTGGACCACTCATGATAATGATGTTGGGTTTTTGATTTCAGCCACTCCTGTAAAAATAACTTTAAAACCCGGAGCAAAGTTACCTTGAGTACCACAGTACTCTTTGATGGTAGAGGCCACATCTGGTATTGCCCCCATCATTCTGCCTTAGTACAACAAGGAATTATAGTACCTACAACAAGTCCATGTAATACTCCAATTCTACCGGTAAAGAAACCTGGTAAACAAGCTTACAGATTTGTGCAAGACTTGCGAGAAGTCAATAAAGCTGTCTTGCCTGTTTTTCCAATCGTACCAAACCCATGATTTAAAGCTGCATTCCACCTACAGCACATTGTTTTATGGTTTTAGATATCTCATCAGCTTTTTTCTCTATCCCAGTACATCCAGATAGTCAGTATCTGTTTGCATTCACTTATAAAGGCCAACAGTATACTTGGACCCGACTACCCCAAGGATATGTAGAATCTCCAACCCTATTCTCTAGAGAGATGCACAGACAACTGCAGGATTTACAGTTACCACCATGTTCAGATTAGCAAGGAGGAAGTAAGGACAGCTATGAAGAGGATGAAGAATGGAAAGGCTGTTGGCCCAGATGACATCCCAATGGAAGCATGGTGGTGCTTAGGAGAAATGGCAGTGGAATTTTTAACTAGATTGTTTAATGAAATTTTGGAAAGTCAGAGGATGCCTGAGGAGTGGAGAAAAAGTGTTTTGGTACCTATCTTTAAGAATAAGGGTGATGTGCAGAGCTGTAGTAACTACAGAGGGATAAAATTGATCAGTCACAGCTTGAAGTTATGGGAGAGAGTAGTAGAAGCTAGGTTAAAAAGGGAGGTGATGATTAATGATCAGCAGTATGGTTTCATGCAAGGAAAGAGCACTACAGATGCGATGTTTGCTCTGAGAGTGTTATTGGAGAAATACAGAGAAGGTCATAAGGAGTTGCATTGTGTCTTTGTAGACTTGGAGAAAGCATATGACAGGGTGCCTAGAGAAGAGTTGTGGTATTGTAATAGGAAGTCGGGAGTGGCAGAGAAGTATGTAAGAGTGGTACAGGATATGTACGAGGGTAGTGTGACAGTGGTGAGGACTGCAGTGGGAGTGACAGATCCGTTTAAGGTGGAGGTGGGATTACATCAAGGATCAGCTCTGAGTCCTTTCTTATTTGCAGCGGTGATGGACAGGTTGACAGATGAGATCAGACAGGAGGTCCCGTGAACTATGATGTATGCAGATGACATTGTGATCTGTAGTGAGAGTAGGAATCAGGTTGAGGAGACTCTGGAGAGATGGAGATATGCTCTAGAGAGCAGAGGAATGAAGGTCAGCAGGGCTAAGACAGAATATATGTGTGTAAATGAGAGGGAGGGTAGAGGAATGGTGAGGATGCAGGGAGTAGAGTTGGTAAAGGTGGACGAGTTTAAGTACTTGGGATCAACAGTTCAGAGTAATGGTGAATGTGGAAGAGAGGTGAAGAAGAGAGCACAGGCAGGGTGGAATGGGTGGAGAAGAGTGTCGGGAGTGATTTGTGACAGATGGGTACCAGTAAGAGTGAAAGGGAAGGTCTACAAGACAGTAGTGAGATCAGCTATGTTATATGGGTTGGAGACAGTGGCACTGACAAAAAGGCAGGAGTCAGAGCTGGATGTGGCAGAGTTAAAGATGTTAAGATTTGCACTCGGTGTGACTAGGATGGATAGGATTAGGAATCAGTATATTAGAGGGTCAGCTCATGTTGGACAGTTTGGAGACAAAGCAAGAGATACGAGATTACGTTGGTTTGGACATGTGCTGAGGAGGGATGATGGGTATATTGGGAAAAAGATGCTAAGGATGGAGCTGCCAGGTAAGAGGAAAAGAGGAAGGCCTAAGATAAGGTTTATGGACGTGGTGAGAGAGGACATGCAGGCGGTTGGTGTGACAGAGCAAGATGCAGAGGATAGGAAGAAATGGAAAGAGATGATCCGCTGTGGCGACCTCTAACGGGAAAAGCTGAAAGATGATGATGATCATCATGTTCAGTATTGGTCCACAAGCGCGCACGGGAGGCTATTGACCTATAGCATATTACAGTACTCAACTAGACCCTGTTGCTTCTGGCTATCCACCCATTTATGAGCAGTGGCAGCCGCTGCTGTTTTGATCGATAAAGCCGCACCATTGACATTAGGACATGAAACTATACTAGCAGTGCCTCATGTGGTGCAAGCGTTACTTTTAAAAATGAAAACACAGTATCTGTCTAATGCTCGCCTCACTAAATATGAGTTAAGTTTATTAACTAATCCCGCTGTTCAAATTACACATTGCCCACCACTAAACCCTGCTTCATTAATTCCAACCAGTAACAAGGGCGAACCACATGACTGCGTGCTTGTAGTTAACACTGTTCTTTCTCCTAGGTTGGATTTGCAAGATGTTCCTTTGCTTAATTCTGATTTAGCTCTTTTTGTAGATGGATCTTGTTTAAGAAATAATCTTGGCGAACTCCAGGCTTCATGGTCAGTCTGCTCACCATGTGCAGTTTTACAAACTGGACAATTACCACCTGGCACGTCCGCACAAGCTGCAGAATTAATGGCACTTTCGCATGCATGTAAAATGGCCAAAGACAGCTCTGTTACTATTTATACTGATTCACGTTATGCCCATGGTGTTGTTCATGATTTTGGTACCTTATGGAAAGAAAGGGGGTTTTTGACATCCTCTGGGGCACCAATTAAAAATTACCTGTATATGGACCACCTCTTACAGGATTTATTATTACCTTACAAAATTGCTGTTGTCAAGTGTGCGGCTCACAGGTCTAACGACTCCCTAGTAGCTAACGGAAATAATTTGACTGACTGGGCTGCCAAGCAGGCTGCTCTTTCACATGCTGTTCAGAGACAATTTCTGCAGCCTATCTTACAAATGGTTACTTTTGGCACTACTGTTTTGAAAGCTTTGCAAAGTGAAGCATCAGAATTAGAAAGAAAAACATGGCTGGCCCACAGTTGTTTCCAATGCTCTGATTCAATTTGGCAACATCCTGATGCCAGATTAATTTACCCTACATCTAAGTTAAATTCTCTTATAAAAGCATATCATTTGCCAGCTCATGTCAGGGTACAAGCATTAATCAAACAAATCCGGACTGATTGGTTTTCCCCAGGACATTCTGCTTCTGTACAGCATTTTTTGAGCACGTGCTCCATTTGTTTACAGCATACCATTTCAAAGGGCACTCTGGCTCCCGCTCATCCATTGCAAAAACTAATAGGACCATTTTGTGTTTTACAGTGGGACTTTATTGAAATCCCACCTTGTATTCATTTTAAATATGTTTTGACTATTGTTGATATTTTTTTGGGCTGGTTAGAAGCCTACCCATGTGCTAAAAATGATGCTATTTCAGTTGCAAAAAAATTGTGTTATGAATTGATACCTCGTTTTGGTGTTCCTTGTCAAATATACTCTGACCGTGGAACGCATTTTAATGCTAAGTTAGTTGAATCATTGTGTAAAATGCTAGGCATTACTTTGAAATTTCATTGTCTGTATAGACCATAGGCATCAAGTATTATTGAATACATGAAACAGACCTTGAAAATCAGACTTGCTAAAGTCACTTCAGAAACAGACCTAACTTGGGTGCAGGCCTTACCACTAGCCTAACTTTCTATGAGGTTACAACCGCATCCTACTAAGGGCCTTTCTCCACATGAAATTCTCATGGGTCGCCCTTCGCGTATGCCCATGGCACCACCACCACCCTTTTCTGATTATGATGCATTTGATAATGATATTCTTTTGTACTGCAAATCTCTTGTTTCTTTCTTATAGTATCACCACCGACAAGTAGCAGCCGCTCAACATCTTCCAGATCCTTTTCTGTCATCTGCCCTACAACCAGGGGATTGGGTTTATGTTAAGTCCTTCTCTAGAAAAACAGCACTCCAGCCACGCTGGAAGGGGCCCTTCCTGGTCCTTCTGACAACGTCATCTGCTGTGCGACCTCAAGGATCCCCAACTTGCATCCACATTTTACACATCAAAAAAGTTGTGCCATCTGAAGATCAACAACCTTTACCTTTTTCAGCTCCAGATTCTCCCCCCATTGTTACTTGTACTCGAAGTAGAACTGTTCCAGTACCTGAAGATGCCTAACATTTACCCTTTTGGAAAACTCCAAACTACTGACACTATGCAGACTCAACAACCATTTCCACAAAAGTATTGGACAGCCATTTTGATGATCATTCTTGTACTGTTATTTTTAATGTGGCCATTTTTATTTCCTGCTCCATCGACGCATTACACCAAGTGAGCTATTTGGCATCCACCTTTCAACACCTATTAAGCTATTAAATTTGCATATGCATCATCCCTCAATGTCTCTGACTGTTGGATCTGTACTCATATGGACTTGGGTGATGATGTCATATCGTGGGCTGGTATAATTCCAGCATATGGATCAGTAAAATCAATTTGGGAACTGAGAAAACTGTCTAAATTGCTTGAAGTATTAAGCAATGCCACATTTTCTGCATTAGAATTAATGACTGATGAACTGACTGCCATGAGAGCTGTAGTCCTTCAAAACTATATGGCTCTCAATTTCACCCTAGCAGCGAAAGGCGGAACTTGCGCTTTGATCCAGGATGAGTGTTGTATGTTTATTCCTGACAATCAGCATGAAATTGAAAGTCATCTCAAACTCATTCAGAGAGTCTCTGAACTCTCTAAGGCCAAGGAGGCCGATAACACAATGTGGGCATGGTTAACCAACCTGTTCTCAGGTTGGGGAGGTGGACTATTAAAATTAATTTTATTAATCACAGTATTCGCTCTTATTGCTTTTCTTGTTGTGTTTTTAATCAAAGCATTGATTTTGAAGTTAATGTCTTTTAAGACTAATAAAAAGCTGCCAAAGTTTTATATGCCTGCAGTTATGAATATGGATAATGAAATAAAAATGTGTGACAATGTTGAAGGAACCAGCCACATGATTATGTTAGATTTAGGGCAAATGTATGATTGACTAAATGGTGATACTTACACAGCATCAGATGGAGGATTGTAGAATATGAATGGCCAAAGTATGTGCTTAAGGAAATTGAGTATGTGACAATTTGTATGCATTGAGATGAACTTTGTACAGTGAACTCTGAGTAAACTGTGAATAGTGGAAAGCACTGAAAAACAGGAGCCTGCTTGAAAGCAGGAAATGTGCCTTATATGGAAGTGTATCCAATTTTCTTTCTCTGCCTAGAGATGTAGTAATGTGAACTGCTTTAAGCCTACAGGTAAACCATTGATTGGTTAATTGTCTTGTGTACTAATTTAATTGGTCTAGTTTATATTTTTGTACTGTCAGCAGTATCACCAGTATATAAATGTATGCATTCCTTCGTTCGGGGAGTCTCCGTGGTACTTTCCATGAGGCTCCCACACGTGTGTAATAAATACCACTGAAAGAGAGGAAAAAGTGTCTTGTCTTCATTTAAGGTAAAAATGTTAAATGCAACAATGCATTCCATCTGCACTGCTTTGGGTGGATAAACAGGTGATGACACAGTCATACATATCATAATTTATAATGGTGATATACATATACATGTATTTTAAATGCTAGACCCAGGACCATGTGAACCCCCAAAATAAACTTTTTCAAAACATTTCACAGATTGAACTACACAGTGATATAGCAGGTGTGTTTTTATGTTGTACAGATAATTAAACACTTGTCTGCTGTTAGATACCACACTTACACCTATTACTGTGTGTATGGCTTTATAGTGGTTTACTTCTCTACCAGATTCCCAGTTAAATTCCAGTTTTTCCATTAATATTTTAGTAGATTTGCTGCATGATGCGCAGCATCAAGTAAACATGCTTAATCATGAGTAAATGATGATTACTTTATTTTGCTTGCAACACCTATGCTAACTGGCTGTGTGGCTTGGCAGGTTGATGCACTATTAATCAAGTCAGATTATACTGACTTCGATATAGGGTGGAGGTGATCTTTTTTGAACATGATTAAAATGCTTTCACATACATGTAATAATGCACTGCAATTTTGCTTAGCAATGCTGCATCGTGCAATGATTCTTTAAAGAATAGAAAATTGGGGAGAAAGGAAAGTGGTGAAATGGGGTGCAAGCAGGAGGTACAACATACCGAAAGGCAGGTAGGAATGTGCAGGAAGGATGTAGGAAAGAGTCATACCTTTCCATTTCTTCATCAGCAAGAACTGTGCACTTGCAAAGATTTTTAGCTAAATTTGGACTGTCACCCCCAACAAGTGCCCTTTGTTTCAAAGAGAAAGTGGAATGTTAGGGAAGGGACATAGGCATGTGTGGGGAAGATAACTTGGGAAGGTGAGGAAGCATTTGCAGACAGACAAGACATGCAAGACAGCAAACAGGGTTTGAGAGGGACACAAGACCGGGTTAACACCTTGGTTGGGGAGGGGATGGGGGAATCCAGGTCCCATGGATGTCAGACACATTAATAGTGTGACTCAAGTTCTCATCCATGGGTCTGTCAGCACTGCATCTTCACTGCTTCTGTGGATGCAGTGGCTGACACCGGCACCTGCAGACAGTCTTCCACACCAGGATGGAGAACATGCTCTCCATCCAGCGTACACCTGTGCCAACAGTCTGCCTGCACAAGCCTATGCACCGTACCTTGTAGTTGTGCACAGGTGACATAGGCATCTCCTCTGCCTTCAGTCCCAGAGGGGGGCACACTCCCAGCCTGTGGGTTGGAACTATCTGAAGGAGCAGGTAGTGCATGAACAGCAGGGGGGATGCCACCAGGCTGCGGCCGAGACATGCTGGGCCCCAGTGGCTCAGCTGGATGAGCAAAGTTAGGTGGATTACCAGGAACTGGCCTACTTTGTTGTGCAATGGTAAACAAAACAGAAACATAAAGGAAAAAAAATAACCCATAAAAATGTAATGAATAAGATAAAAGAAACCAATAATGAATAATGAAAAAAATAATATAACGAGGAACTCAACAATAAATATTGTAAATGAAAATTTATTTAACAATAAAGCAATATTAAATTATACATAAGGACAACACAAGAGGTAATACCAAATAATATGATAAAAGCAAATGTTAATAATAAATATATTGTTTAAATAAATAAAAGAAGATAAGGGGTAGAGTGAGAGAAGAAAGGAGAAGATTAGTAACATCACAGACTCGATAATAAAACATATTACAAATAAGTACTTTTATATATGTTAGATTTTACTTGTAATACTACTGACTGCTATGATGTTTATTATTTGAAATATTACCCTGTTCCTTACATACACACTATAGTTCAGATCAAATTGCATCCAGCAATCATTCAGTGTTGCTTGCATTGGATATATGATGTTCCATGTACGTACCTCTCAACTTCTAGGCATGAGACATTCTGGCTCATGCCATGCATAATAGTGGGACAAAGGCACAACAATAGGAAACATTTTTACATAGTGTGCTCTAACAATAGTAGCAAGGTGTTCAGATAACAGATTTGCCATTAAAATGCATTTTCAGAGATGTCTAATATCTCTAGTTCAGAGGACTGACATTTTTTTTTCTGACATTGATACTCACCAATGTGGCAGAGACTGGCCAGTAAAAGAAGATCACTTACCAAACAGACCACACATATGGGACAATATTCAGTAAATTCTGCAAAAATCATGACAGCTGAGAGGTATGTCCACATACACTAATTACTCTTGATAGCTGGACATTTGAGGTACAGGTCTATGGGTGTGCACTTCACATAGAAGCATGGTTGCCTTACTGATGAAATGCTAAAACAGTATTGAAAACAGCACCATTTTCAGTTGGCTGGTGTGGGATTAGATCCCACAAGAAGTGACTGCAGTAATATTAAACAATTTATTTGAAATACAACATTATCATAGCACTGTTTCCTTTTACACCTTATTGATTCATGTTGTTTCAAATCTTGCATTTACACACACAGATAGCAACCTATGACTTCTGTTGATATACATGTTTACCCTAATCAGTTATTGACTGCAACCAACAGCACATTTCTGACAATGAGCAGATCACAGCATTAACTCTTAATCTGGGTATTCAGCAACAATAACTAATGGTTGGAAGATATGCTACACAGTACTGCAGGCTTACTTGTATGTACAGGTCAGATATGCACTGACACATGAATGAAAGTCTATAATGTCCCAGGTATTTCATACATGACAGTTAAGACTGCAATATCTGTATTTTTTTTATTTTATAATTAAGTTATGCATTCATTTATTACTTTATTGATTTTCTTACATACCTTGCACTTGCCTCATCCTGGCTAAACACTTTGCATGGGACCACACATTACAAGCCCTCTCTTCTACAGCTGTGGTAACAGAGGGAAACCATTATGTATAACAGTTTTTCACAGATTCAGCTTGTATATTTATAAATTACTAAAAAACATACTTGCATATTTGTGGGATGTTCCCTGCCTGTGCTTCTTGGATCCACTGATCAAACGTACCCCTCTTTCTTCTTTGGAGGTCATCATAATGGTGATGACACTACTCACCAGTGTGGAGGAAACCAGTTGCACTGGTTAGGTCACTGGAAAAACTATTCCAGGCCTCAGACTTGCATTCTGAGCCAACATATTTCTCCTGAAGCAGCCAAGGACCATGGTGCTGTACTAGGAGTCCAGTAAAAATCCTAATCTCCTAAATACCCCAACACTGTGCTTGTAAGTGCACTTCTTCCCATATCACAGCCATATCCACATACAAGATTAGGCTGCAAGGAATTCTGAGCAATTCCCACCAATTGCACTTTCAATAGGATGTATTCCAGCCATTGTACATCATACTGAAACTTTCAAAAATGTGCCACATTGCTTAGCATCATGCAAACATGAAACTCCAATGTTTAATGTTTAACAATGCGCAAACAAGGAAAAATTGTCACCCATGTTTTGCGATGCTTAGCACCGCGCACCTGTTCTAAGTATAACATTAATTGAATTTAAAGTGAACCGATGTTTCAATGACCTAATACAGTTTCACAGCAGTACATGTAGAAGGTATCACTGCCCAGGACTCAAAACTGGGACTTAGTACACTATAGGTCATCATTCAACCTATCTCACCACAAGAGTAGTGAAGTGAATTTGTGTATCTTTACATATACTGTGAAGGTGCTAGTATAAGCATAGCTCAGCTTTGCTGCACAGGTTTGCTAGCTAAAGCAATTGAAAGCATCAGATTTCTATTTTTTGATAACACAGCAACAACAAAAAATAAATAAAAAATGCAGCAGATACAACAAAAAAAAAAAGAGACCAAGATCCCAAAATATCAAATTTATTTCTCTCTCTGACCTCTCGGCATACACTGCCTTCTTGGAGTACATAATGAATTCAGCTCAAACACATACTATATATACATCACTAAATAAGCAATTAAGCAATGAAATAATCAATTAATGACATAAAACACTTAAAAGGCACTTCACTTAAAGCAATACGTGCCAATTAAAATCAACATTCGTTCCCTTAGGGAACAAAGTGTCAGATTTTAATATATAAACTGCTTCTTTATAAAGAAACTTATTCTTACTGATACCCTCATGGTCACCCAAAAAAAACACAATCTACTTTTTCCAAAATAGTAGCTTGTAAACCAAGGGTTGAACTAACATGCTTCCAAAAAATGTTGTGCCACTGAACTTTGTTCTTTTTTATTTACTATATCACAAACATCTTCTAATAATCTTGTTTTAAAAGCCCTTTTGGACTCCCTACATAAAACCTATTGTAAGGACATCTGAGGGCATAAATAATGCCCTCAGTGTCACAGATATAGTTCCCACGTACTTCAAATTTTTGACCATTAAGAAGTCCAAAATAAGGAATAATAAATTTACACGCCTTGCATTTGCCACATCCTACTGTACAACTGCTACTTAGTGATCCATATAAAATCTCCTTAGGCCCATGAAATCTAGATTTAACCAAGAAACTCTTAATATTATGGCCCACTCTATAAGAAGCAACAAGTTTCTTAGGCATCCAAGGACAACTAGCTTTTAGATTTGATAAGAATAGCCATTGTGCTTGTACCAAATCAAAAAGCCTATTACTAAACCCACTATATGTGGTAACAAAATACATATTATATTCAGCTTCATTATCATTAACTCTCCTGGGAACACCCTTCCACTTTCTATTCTTATTTCCTCTATATTCATTATTAAATCTAGACCATGCTTTAGTAATTTGAGCTTCACCATAACCACTCTTTTCAAACATCCCCAAAGTATGTCCCATTTCTCTTAAAAAATCTTGTTCACCACTGCATAGCCTAAAAAGACGTATGGACTCATCATAAGGTAAAGCATCTATCCTATGACCAGGATGACAACTTCTTGCTTTCAAATAAAGAATATCCCCTTGAAATTTCCTATGTACTTTCGTAGTTAATATGCCATCTTGATTAAGTATTAAATCCACATCCAGAAAGGACACAATCTTCCCTATCTGGATGCCATCAAATGTAAAACTGAATCTATTCACCTGTAGCCCTCAGATGTCCTTGCAATAAGTTTTATGTGGGGGAGTCCAAAAGGGCTTTTAAAATAAGATTATCAGAACATGTTCGTGATATAGGAAATAAAAAATAACAAAGTTCAGTGGCACAACATTTTTTGGAAGCACATGGTAGTTCAACCCTTGGTTTACAAGCTACTATTTTGGAAAAAAGTAGATTGTGGCTTTTTGGGTGAAGGTAGCAGTAAGAATAAGCTTCTTTATAAAGAAGTAGTTTATATATTAAAATTTGACACTTTGCTCCCTAAGAGCATGAATGTTGATTTTAATTGGCATGTATTGCTTTAAGTGAAGTGCCTTTTAAGTGTTTTATGTCATTAATTGATTATTTAATTGTTTAATTGCTTATTTAGTGATGTATATATAATATGTGTTTGAGCTGAATTAATTATGTACTCCAAGAAGGCAGTGCATGCCAAGACGTCAGATAGAGAAATAAATTTGATATTTTGGGATCCTGGTCTTTTTTTCATTGTATCTCTTCTATTTTTTTATGTCTGCTGCCTGTCTGATGCATGGGTGCACAAAGCTAAGCATAGCTAAATAATGTGGCACATCATGCAAAGATGCAGATAAAAAAAAACTGAATGCATCTGGTTAATACTTTTAGATGTCTGACACATGTCTGATGTATGGTTGCACAGAGCTAAGCACAGCTAAATAAAGTGGCACATTATACAAATATGCACATTAACAGTAAAAAAAAAAGAATACATCTAAATTAGTGAAATAATTGCATATACAGCTCCAGCATTATTTCTTATACTCCTTTTGGTCAGGTTAACAGGCTGACAGGTATATGGGTGTGCTATCAGCGTTACACAGATTCATTATCCATGTTCTATGAGATTTTCTGCCACAAAACCTTCCTTGGGTGTGCCACACCATTAATATGCATGGTGCACTGCTGAGGGAAGATTGTGGCCGTATACACAGAAACATTCTGTGTAGGCTGTACACAGAGTCTACACAGACTTTATGGAATCCTGGGGTGTGTTTGCACATGATATAGATAATAAAAATATATTGACAACCAACATTGTTTTATGCAGTGACCTTATCTGTGGATCTTTGTCTGGCAGTAACAGTAAAGAGAATGAATGGTAAGCAACAATATATGCATGGAAATGGGTGGAGATGTTGTCCTGCATAGGTTATATAGGTTATTAGTGCCAATCTCAGAGTGGGCATCTCAGTTAATAAACAATTGTTAATGTGGTGCCAGAAAATATCCCAGCCTGAGTGCCTGAAGATGTGCAGTGCTGACTATCATGGGAATGAAGGTTTTTGGTCAGAGTGTCTTACAAAGATCATATTCACTTTATACTGCTAAATGGCATTCGCTGACACTGACGGAACTATAGTTTTGGCTGAAAGATTTATGCTTAGTTAAGGAGATACAAAGTGATTGATACGCATGTGCATACTCATTTTATTTTAGTGTGTGTGTGTGTGTGTGTGTGTGTGTGTGTGTGTGTGTGTGTGTGTGTGTGTGTGTGTGTGTGTGCGTGTGTGTATGTGTGTGTGTGTGTGTGCTATGCTGAGCTGAAGAAAAGGCTCCTTCCTACATATCAGGTAATGCCACAGCTACATACTTGCAAGTATTGCAACAGCTGACTTAAGGATATAGCTGAATACAGCAAATAACTGCTCAGACCTGATGTCACAAGGTAGTCACTACTAACACTGTAGACTGTATAACTGTGACAATAAAGACAACCCTGGAAATATAACAATTGTTGGAGTGTATAGACCACCAAAGTCAAGTGCAGATGACCTGAGGAATTCATACATTTCTTGCATGAAACACAGGAGGGAAGAATAATATTAGCTGGTGACTTAAAATTACCAGAAACATACTGGAATAATATTGATTCAACAATGTTAATAAAGAAATTATTCACAGCGTATATTCAGAAGCAATTGCTTCAGATTGTAAAAAACCCTACGAGGGGACAGAACATACTAGACATTGTTTGTGTTCCCAAATAAATTACTGTAACTTTAAGTCAAGTTTTACTGCCATTGATGTGCAGTGATCATGGGGTTATAAAGGTTAATTTGTTGCTAGATAATTCTGCCAAACTGAAATCTAAGCCAATGCGCAGAAGGTTAATTACAGATTATATGGAAGCAAAAGAGTCACTATGTAAACTAACTGGAGTGAGGTGTCCAGCAGAAAAACTGCAGATGGAATGTAGAAAGTTTTGAAAGAGAAATCGAGTGTAAAAAAATCAAAAAAATGTTAACATCAGGATCTAGTCATACAACATCAGGCAAATATATTTCCATAAGAACAAGATATCTGATTAAGGTGAGAGACAAAAAAATATAAGAAATGGAAGAGAGTTGAACTACAATTTTGAAAACTGAAATAAACAAACTGGACAAACAGATTAAGCATAGCGTGAGACAAGATCAAGAAAAATTTATATGAAGATATTGAGCATAATAGGAAACCTTTTCATAGATACATAAGATGTGGAAGGATAAAAACATGCAAATTGATAAACTGTGTGCAGATTCTAAAATTTATTCTCAGAAACAACAGATTATAGATATATTTACAAAATCTTATGCAAAACAGTTTGGTTCCACAAAAGGGGTTGTAAGTTGTCCTAGTGACATCCAGGTAACCCTAGATAGTGGAATCAAATTAGATTATATTGAAAAAGAACTGCGCAAACTGGATCCAAACAAAGTGCAGGGAGGAAACAGAATTAGCAACAATGACCTGAGAACACTTCTGCAAGAATTTACAGTACCATTATATCTATTCTTCACTAGGTCATATAAATATGGAGAGATTCCTCGAGATTGGAGACATGCACTTATTAAACCTGTTTTTAAGGGAAAGGGGAGTAGGACAAATTCAGAGTTATATAGACCCTTAAGTTTACTCTCATGTTGTGGAAGAATAATGGAGAAGGTAAAATTGGATAAGTTATTGTCAGAACTAAATAGGTTGGGACTTGAAACCATATATCAGCATGCATATGCTGAAAACAGATCTATTACCACCGGTAACATGGTGTTCTATGACAATATAATAACAGCTATGAATGAAAAATTGTGCTGTGATGTAATTTATATAGATTTAACTACAGTATTTGACAGGGTCATAGACATAAAACTGATCAATAAATTAGTACAACTAGGTATTGATGTACTCTTGATAAGATGGATAGCTGCATGGCTTACACATATGACATGGCAAGTATAATCAACCCCATGTAAGTGAAAGCTTACAATCTCAAAAGCTCAGAAGAGCGATTTTTTTTCCAAGGGAAAAAAAATCACTGTTCCACTTAAATATACCAACTCTGAGATCACACTTCAGTGCCAAAAATGGCAAAGTAATGGAAGTGGGCAAGCAAATTATTTCCCTGGGAAAGAATTTGCTTAAAAGCCACTTCGCTATTTTGCCTTTTTGTTGTTTTAAGTTCGACCAAGACGCATTTGATAGAATGCATCTTCGGTCATCTAATAGGAACCCCAACTGGACAGGAGAAATCCTTGGTTACAGTTAGGGTGTCCCACAGGGCTCTGTCCTAGGCCTTTACTTGTTTAGACTGCATCTTTCAGACCTAACTTTTTCATCTGAGGTGTTCTACAGTCTATATGCAGACCACCTGAAACTGGGTAAACTGATTACATGTGTTACAGGTAAGGCATGTCTGCAAAATAACTTGACTAAATTGACCATTTGGGCATAGGAGAATAATATGCTAATAAATACATAAAACTAAGCATATGAGATTTTGTAGGCATAAATTGAAAGGTGAATATTTAATACAGCATACAGTGATTGAAACTGTAGACTCATTTAAGGACCTGGGTATATGGGTAGATTCAGCTATGAGTTTTTCTAATCATATCAACCAATTGGTTAATGATAGTTATCGAACTATAGGTTGTATAAAAAGATTTATAAAGTCTAGGAAATCAAAAATAATGACGTCATTGTTTGTTAGTTACATTAGTCCCAAACCTGAGTATGGAATAACAATATGGAAACCCTATAAGAAAATAAGCATGAGTAAACTGAAAAGAGTACAACAGAAATATACAAAGGGTATCCATGGATGTAAAAATTTAAGTTATTATGAAAGACTAAAATATCTGAACTTGTACTGTGTCTCTCACAGATATCTAAGAGGAGACCTTATTCAGGTATATAGGGCATTTAGTGGCAATTACCTCTGGGAATGTTTGGGGTTAACAAAAAGTACTAGAGAACTATCAGACCAACCTATATAGAAGATTCTATAAGAATGAGAAGTGTACTAATTGGTTCTCTGACAGAGTAGCTGATGCATGGAACAGACTAACAAATTATATTAAAGCAAGTACTAGTTTAGATATTTTTAAGAACAGCCTGGATACTTAGTATGGGAACAAGTGTTCTGGTATATTGGCAAGCTAGAAGGGCATTAATACCCGTGCTTGAAATATTTGTATGTATGCATGCTGCTGGTAATCAGTTGGTAAAAGTAGAAGTCGTATAACTGTTACAGCTTCTGGAAACTACTGGTGTAGTGGCAGTAAATGGAAATGTCCCCCAAGTACACCAGTGAAGGGATGAAATAAGACAGGTCTGTATTACATTATTGAAAAGCCATTATATCGAACGGCTTTTCATCGACCCGTAAAAGTCGAACTCTTATAATAGAGAACACCCGCATGAGCATGTATAGTGCAACCCCCCCAAAAAAAAACCCCAAAACAAACAGTAACTAATGTACCTGCAGAACTGAGAAATGGGTCTGTTTGCTGAATAGTCTCAGTTTGTAGAGTAAACACATGAGCTGGTATGCAGTGAGTGGAGAGTGAGAGAAAGAAAGAAAGAAAGAAAGAAAGAAAGAAAGAAAGAAAGAAAGAAAGAAAGAAAGAAAGAGTGACCATGGTCCCTTGTACTATAGTATTAGTTTTAACGTGACTTAAATGTCAGACATGATTTGATAAGCTATTTTTGTGAGATGGTGAATTTTGGTTTAAATGTAAATGGGCATCATTGTACCATATCATTTAGGATGCAAATCCCTCTATTTCAGGGACAGTGGTTAATGTATAACCTTCAGGTGTTGTCTTCTGTTATATGTATGCTCTTCCTATATTTTCATGTGTTCAAATGTAGGTACTAGACTAGCTACCCTTGTGGGGCATTTTAAGCATAGCTAATTTCCCTTGCAAAGCTGAGAATTAAATCTTGTACCTTGCATCCGTAAGGTAGACACTTTGATCATTATACCAACCCCACCTTCTAAAAATTAGTTATTAGAAGTGGGATTTGACCCCAAGCCTACATCTGGAGACTAGAATACCCATTAGCCATGGAAGGAGTTTAATCTTTGAGTCTGAAAGCTAAGACCACTTGACTGTCCTGCCATTCTCTGTGAGTTCCAGTTTCCTACCACAGTCCAAATACATGCTGCCTAGGCTAATAAAGTTCTCTAATAAATTGCCTCTAGGATTCTGTTTTGAACTTTTTTTCATAATCTCTCTGATGAAAAAGCATTTTGTACAGTGTGTCTAAGATAGTTAGCTAAACAGCTTAAATATAACTTCAACAACTTGTGCAGCTTAAGTACTGACTGTCTCATATCTGAGAAATAATACAAGTACTGACATATGTTACCACTTTTTGTCTTAAGTCACAGTTGCACATATTATTCACAAAAACAATGACTAAAATTTGTCTAATACTAAACTTCTCAGTGTCCTCTTTCTAAAGGGCTTAGTAATGGACAGGTCATTCCCACATTTTACTAGCTGTACTCTGATACTAAGAAACAACCTCCCCTTGACAATTTCCAGATGTTGCATTAGATATCATGGATCATAGTGTGACATCCCTCCTCTGGGCCAGTAATCAAGGAGCCTCAATCCTTACCACTGACACTGGTGAGGGGCATTCACTTGGAACAAAGATAGATACAGTGTTTCCAGATGCAGCTCTCTGCACCAAGATAATTTCTCTTAAGAGCACAAAGGAAAGATAGATACAGTATTTCCAGATGCAGCTCTTTGCACCAAGCATAATTTACCTTAAGAGCACAAAGGGAACACACTCAGCCCAGGGGCTGTTTTTTCTCTCTCTGTCTCTCTCCAGGCCCCAGATAAGACTTCCCACTGACACAACTATAGAGTTCAGTCCGCAACTGAGTGTTCCAAGCCAAATCCTTGACCACCCTGTCTGTGAAATGAGCAACCTGTGACCCTGCTCCAAGTAGCTGACACACACTTTTTTTGAGATTTTATTTTCACACACACACACACACACACACACACACACACACACACACACACACACACATGCATACCTGGGAAAGGTTGGCACAAATGTACCAGCTATGCCCCCTCTGCCTAAATTATAAGGTAGATACTGCCACCAGAACACTCCAAAGCGAGCTACTATAAGGCTCTTACAAGGGTACACAATTATACTGAGTAAAATTAATACCAATAAAAATGGCAGTGTTTGACCAATGCAGCAAGGCTTTCAGGAGTAATCACTGTGTTACCAAATAAAAATAATTACTCTCAAAGGTTAAAATATTCTCTAAAAGATTAGCCACAACTAAAAGATTAAATATATTTCATAATAAATCATAAAAGAACATGAAAATACTAAATATCTATTTAAAATAAACACCAGAGTTTCAGACACAGGAAATATTAAAAATACCACTGATGGAAAGATTCACGCAAATACATAAAAACAATACTTAACTGATCTCTCTATATGTTCTTGACTACAGAATTACTATTCCCTGGTTACTTACTAAAGCAAGGCAAGATGACGTGGGTGAGGTGTCCTTCTTTGTCAGGTTTCACACGCTGCCCTGAGACTTCTGTCTCATCTTGTATTAAAGCATCATTTTAGTGCTGGCTTACAGAGTGACATCACACACATCTGTTCATCTGACTTCTGGATCTCACAGTATTCCCTTTAATAGCAACTGAACCATAATCGATGACATACACATAGAGATTTGCTCAGATGTGTTATAGCGTCTGGATGCTACAAAACTATTTCAGAAACTTCTAGCCTTCCAGGTTAGCAATTAGTTTATCTATTTAAGGAAAATATAGTAAGGTTCCTAATCCTAGTTCTCACAGACATTTTGTCTCTGGCTGCAATCAAAACTGCAAGAAAATCTTTATTGCCTAAACTAGGTAATTTAATTTCAGAATATTTTTCAAAGTTAGCTAGACTGAGATTAACCCCTTCTTGTCCAGTATCCTCTGTTACAATATATTCATTTCAACAGTTACAACACAGTCTGACATACAATTGTATTTTATTCTGTCCAGCAGGACCCATTGTTGATACATTTTAACACAAGCAGCTTTACAAAAACATTTTCAACACAAGCACCTGTACAAATCAGTTTGATATACAAATGACATATAATTCTTTACAAAACTCCAGCTAGCTATACTGGCATATGTTACTCCTGCACTGCTCTACTACTTCTCCTGGCATAGCTGGGACTACCTCACATCATCGCATATGGTGTCACAAACCATGAACAGATATATCACAGTATACTATTGACAGCAACTATAGATGAAATTATGCAATGGAGAGGTCTAACCATGCTCATGTTTTTCTGTGGCACAAGGAGCAGTGAGATGGGAGAAAAAAAATCATTATTCACAGCACTTTCCAACAGCTTAGTCAGAAGAATGACTATGGGTGACATAAACAAAGGGGCAGTATCACTATTACTGTTTTGTGAAAAATTATTTCTTTTCATAGATTTGGAATCGTATAATTCTGCATATTACTTAGTGTCCTTACTCACCCAGTCATTTCTGCAGTCATACATTATAATTCTGCTAAAGGTCCACTGACTGATGTATAATTATGAGGACTAATGGTTAAAAGTTCTCTTTTTAGGAGCAACCAGCTCATAATCAACATCAAACTGTAAACAGCAAACACATCTCAAAAATACTTGTGGGATAAGTATTTCAGAGATGGCCTAATAAACCAGAAGCAAAAGGACTGTTCACCATTTTAATCAAACTTTATAAGATGGTCTGCCATACTCTACCTTTCAGACACACTGCTACAGCTTAGCCAATATTATGCCTAAACCATGTAGAATAACATTATTAGTGGTAAATTGTGAGCTAAAATATTCTACTTGTGAAATAAGAAAAAGAATAAAAAATCTGATTGGACAAGAAGAAAACTATCAATAATTTACTTCTATTGCAAACTTTCAGACAGCTCAGAATATTCTTTTAAGATTCTCATTTCCATGAGAGCAATTCAACTGTATTGCAGTCTCAGGGCCATTGCATTAAATACCACAGATGGAAGGTCAGCATAGAATAGCTCCTCAAATTTCTATGATGAAATCCCAAAATAGAAGAGATTTACATGTACTGCCACAGGAAAACCTGACATTCACACAGTGTAGTTAGGAAGGAAGGAATAGTGTTATGCAAAGTGCTAATTAATGAGACTGTCCAAGGGATTTATTAAGAAGCATGTACACATTGTACTAAGCCTACACTGTTGGCCATCTCTGGGGTCATATTGAGAAGCTTCATGCACACCTGTAAAACTGTTCCAATAAAATTAATAATTGCAGAAATAATCAGTTGTGGCAACAATGTGCATGATGTGAATGGCAGAAAGTTTTAATGTTCATACATATTATGTATTATGTAGTACAATCCAGAAGGACCTTCCACATATACTGTCACTTTGAACAACATATCAACAGAAGAGTGTGCTGCAATCCATAGTTACAGATGTCTAATTATACCAGATGGGAGATGTACATATTTGCAAAAGGAGGGACATGGTCATGTGACATACATTAACGTGCAAATTAATCAAGACAAAAAATCATGTGTAGTCACTCCCTTGGCATCTGAGTTTTTTGTATATGATTCTCAGAATATGCCTATGCATATGATACACATAGGTGTGATAGAAAGACCACACATGGACAGTTAGCTCACAGAAAACTTAGCCCAATGTTTTTGTATCCCAGAAGTATTGTATAATGACATAAGCTACATTGGTTCTTTTTGCCTGCCATTTCAAAATGACTGGAGTATAACTTCTTTTTAACACTGTAATCATCTTATCACATGTGCCCTTCCTGCTGCAGCCGACACACAATACACATTGATATACAAAAGTATGTCAAAGTAACCCTCTGAATGCAGTAAGGAATCATATTATAAATCACATTTTGCCCTGAAGTGAGCCTTAAACACATTAGTAATACTTGTATGGCAGTACACAACTATAACTCACAAAAAGGTGCAACATTAACTCCAAGGAATAAGTGAACTGTTGAAAATTAACATTTCACATACAACAACTATACACTGACAATCTACTGATTGCACAATGTTATTATCCTCAGTGCATTGGTCACTACCTCCATCACATGGATGTTGGCAGAGGCAAGCCACCGGAGGTTAATCCTATCAAGTTTTGACAAATAACAATAACTGACAATAACTGTCTTATAACATTGATTACTTAATGCGATTTATGCTAAATAGTGCACTTCTACTATATCATTATATTGGGCATGCTCATAAGGAATTACAGCAATAAATGCCTTACTATCACCTACCCACAACAAGGCTATAAGAAACTATCACAACACTAGTCTTATCATATTTTGTAGTCACTTTGCAGCATAACGTGTCAAGGACTGATGATTAAGCTATTATTGCTTTTAACCAATATATTGCAAACAGAATAATGAAAGGCATACATAAATGTTTCCATTACGTCATATAATTAATAGCATTCCTTCTGAAGTACCAAATCCTTACTGTAAGCATTCTTTAACGTATTCAATTGTTACACCTTGCCAGACTCAAAACACCTACCTGAGGACATACAGATGTCATAGAATAAATCATATTTGAAGTGCCAACACACTTGAAGGGATTACATCAGTGGTGCTTTGGAATGGTTATGGCTTGCCTAAAGTGTAGTCTGAGGCCTCAAAAAACTTTGTCCCTGTAAGTGTGCCATATCACCATTGTTTGGGTAAGCCATTCCTGTCTACTATTATTGCCTGACAGTCATACATTACTAATTTTAAACCCCTGTCTATCAGGTCTCCACACTCTAGAGAGTCAAGTATTACATTCTTCTGTCACTGGAGATTTAATATGCTGGTTTCAGAAAAGAGACACTTCAAGGTCTGAATTAAGCAATGTTTTGAATGGTCATGTGTCCCCTAAAATTTCTTTTGAGGAATCAAAAGGGTTTAGCCATGCTACTGTTCACATAGCTATGAGTTAATCATATCCCCATCTGATTAAGCCAAATTTCTCTGTCAGTCTCTCTCTCTCTCTCTCTCTCTATATATATATATGAGTCTATATGACTTGGTCGACAGTTCATATGATCGACTGTTTATTTGGTCGACAGTTCATTTGATTTTAGGTGGGGGGCTTCACCCCCCACCCCCCCCAATGAGGGGGGCTGTGCCCCCCCACCCCCCCTAACTATATATATCAACTCCAGGGTCGCACAACATTGGGGAAGGGGGCAAATGCTTGTCGATCAAATGAACTGTCGACCAAATAAACAGTCGATCATATGAACTGTCGACCAAGTCATATAGACCCATATAGATATATATATATATATATATATATATATATATATATATATATATATATATATATATATACCCCCCTGACATCTCAGATGCTCAGGTAAGAACTGCCCTCTCCAAAGCAAAAAACACAGCATCAATGGGACCAGACGGTGTCCTGGGCTGTGTACTACATGAACTCCAAGAAGAACTAAACCCAAACATAAAACTACTATTCAGTCTCAGCCTTACTACAGGATATGTACCCAAAGAGTGGTGTACAGCAACAGTGGTCCCTCTCCACAAAGGTGGTGCCTCAACGGATCCTGGAAACTATTGCCCCATAAGTCTGACTAGCTTGGTCTGCAAAGCTATGGAAAGGATCATCATGGACCTCATAAATAAAGATATTGGGGACCTACAGACACTGGATCCTACCCAGTTCAGCTTTGTTAAGGGCAGATCCTGCCTCTTAAACCTGGTTGATTTCTTTGAAACAGTCACCAAGGCCATTGACGAGGGGAAGGTAGTCCACACAGCCTACCTGGACCTTGCAAAAGCCTTCAATACAATACCCCACTCGGGCATTATAGATAAGCTCACCAGCTTAAATATAAACCCCTATGTCACTAGATGGGTTGCAAACTGGCTCAAGGACAGAACCCACATGGTTAGAATTGCTAGAGCCATGTCAGACTCCAAACGCGTCCCACAAGGCCCAGTCCTGGGACCTCTCTTGTTCGGTATATATTTCTCGGAGGTACAGGCTAACACGGAAGGACTGTGGCTGACCAAGTTCACAGATGACTGCAAACTGGGCACCATAATCGACTCTCCAGCTGACACAGGCATCCTACAAAAGGGCCTCATAGAAACAGACAACTGGCGCCAGAGCCATGGCCTCAAGCTAAACGCCAAAAAGTGTATAGTCATCCCCTTTGGCAAAAACAAAGTGCCCACAAATTACCACATAGGTGGTAATCCATTAAGTACGGAAGAAGTAATTAGGGACCTGGGGACCCAAGTTGATAACAATCTCTCATTTGACAACCACGTGGCCAAAGTGGTTAGAAAAACATTTTATATAGCCCACCTAATCATGAAGAGATTAACATCTAGATCAGGGGAGGTCATTGTGCCTCTTTACTCATCCCTCATCAGGCCCATAATTGAGTACAATGCCCCTTTTGGGATGTACCTTACCAGACACCTGCAGCAACTGGAAAGACCCCAAAAGTACCTCACCAAGAGGATCAAAGGGCTCAAACAGATGCCATATGCTGCCCGGTTAAAGAAACTCCAGCTCTACTCAGTGGCATACCGCCTGCTCAGAGGCGATCTGTGCCTGACGTATAAAGCCATGTCCAACCCGGCATTAATGGACATGCTGCACCTCAGAAAATCCAAATCCCATCGAGCTACGTGCTCGAGAGACTTGAACCTCAGCACTGAAATAAATAGGACATGCTGAAGGGATAACCCAGAGGCTCCCTTCACTCTGGAATAAAATCCCAGTACAGGTTAGGCAGAGTCCCTCATTGACTCTCTTCAAGAGGAATCTTGATGAGTGGATGGGAGATAGTAGGTTTATTCCAGGTATCACTTCTGTGCCACTGTTAGATAGAGGCACAGTATACTAACCTCGAAAAAGGGCAAAGCAAAATAAATTTAAAATGGGTGGGGAAAGCCAAACACACTCTGGCTAGGCTTATAAATGACCTAGGGCAGATAGCCTAGTATGAACTTATGAACCTATATATATGTACAGATACACACACACACACACACACACACACACACACACACACACACACACACACACACACACACACACACACACACACACACACACACACACACACATATATGTGTGTATGTGTGTGCATATACACACACACACACACACACACATATATATATATATATATATATATATATATATATATATATATATAAACAGATTTAAACAATTGCCTATCTAAGCCCACATGCTACAAAAGTCAATATTAACTGCATGCACCTGTCACAAGGGTCACAGAACACATATTTGAATGAGATGAATTCAACACTCTGCTGAAAGCCTTTATTCGACCTAAAAGGAATTGAGACATTGTGGGAGAAGTATTTCATGTCACTGCAATTATGCAACTCAAATATTGGAAATTACAATTGTACTTTTGGTTCAAGCACACAAAAAATCTTTACCTGTAAATTCTACTTACAAAATATTCAAATCAGGATACAAACCTACATAGTATTTCTGCTGTTACTCAGAACTTACTGCATTAACACATTGAGCAAAAAAAAAATGTATATAATGGCTGTATCATCTGCACTCAGCAATGTCCAGAGTGCTGATTGAAGCACAATGGTGCCAGTCCCATTTGCACTGCTGATGCATGCCAAAAATAAGTTTTTGAAGTTTTGCCTGGAAGAGTATTGTCATTCATTGACAGTCACTGCTGACATTCACCTCTGCACACTGTCAAGTGTTGTGCAAAGGATGAAGCAAAAATACTAAATAAATCCATGTGATGATTTCTCAACTCTGTGGTTTTATACCATTAAAATGTTGACATTAAGGCTCCATAACTTCACACACAGACAGCTCTCTATCTAGAACTGAATTGCGAAACCATTGCATCACCATAAAACATTCACAAGATTAACAATGATTGTCATATCAACAGTGGCACACTGAGGTAAAGAAAGTAGAGCACAAATATTCAGTTTTGTAAGTCAAGCATTTTATATTTAGAAAGTAATACACCCATGTTGCCAGACTCGTCCTTTGTCATTTCACATTAGAAGTCTTTCTAAATGGGATATTTGCAAGTTATGCTATTGAAGCATGTGACAGTACAAGTAAATATCTGCAATACAAGAGTGTGTTCTTTCCTTTCTATTAGGAGCATTGCTCACTTCTTTTTTTTTTTTTTCAAATAATTTTTTATTTTCCAAATGATATAATGTTTAACAATACAATCATCAATAAACAAGTATTATAAACCTTTATATACACTATGTACAATTGACCTGAACAAAGGAGGGGAAAATTAATAAAATATATGAAATTAGTAACAAAAATTTATAATATTCAATTAATAAAGTATAAAGTTACACATTACTTAGGGTTCATATTGAGGCATTGCTCACTTCTGATGAGTTTGCAGTGTGATCACATTATAAATTGCCATGATTTTGAACTTTTCTGTTTGTATATCTGAACTGATTATACTTGACATGATTTACAGACACCTTTTTCTTAGAGGCACAGTTATCATTTAACCATATTTTCATAAAGGTTGTGTGAAGATTAATTCCTAGGTCAGTAACTGTAATAAAAATTGTTATAAGTCTATTCTCTGTGATACACCCTCTGTAAATGTGCATACCAGTAGCATGAGTATTAAAGACTTAATTAGTCATGCACTACTGTAAATGAGTCTCACTTGCAAGGCATTAATTAGCCATAACCAGTGCATATGCATAGCATCTCATAGGTCCTCACACCATGTTTACCTACCCACCATCTCAAGGAGAATGAGTGATACACGAATGATAATGAGCTGACACCTAAATATATTTCACATGTTCAGAGGGGTTAATCTGTACAATATAAGTATAACATGAATTTCTGTTATAGTAGGAATGACTGCTTGGATTCATCAAGTTCTTCAAAACTAAAATACTGCTGTTTGACTGAATTCACTTGCTGCATTTGCGTTCTTCTAGGATAATTATATTGCAATTCCTGTCAAGATATGTTATGTTCATTACAAGTAATGCTTAAAGTTATGATGTTAGTATGCTTACTAGTAAACTGAGCAATGTCTGTACTTTACACAGTTGTGTTTGTAATGAAGGTGTAATGTGGCTATTGCAATGTTTCTCCAATCATATTACATGAGTTTATGAAACATTTCCCTGAGGATTGGAGCGCATTTCTAATTGAAGTTTAAATGTTAAAGTGACATTTCAGAAAATGTTCCATGGTAAGGCTGTTTATACCTGACATAACTCTTATTCCATCATGAAGCACTGTGTTCTTGCTACTGTAGTTGAGGAAGGAATGGGCTATTTGTAGGAAGTCTTGGCCTTTTTTATTACCTGAGTGCTGTCTATACTTTGCAATGTTCTTTTTGGAAAGAAGGCCTAACAGTTACTATTACAATGATCAATGACTTATATTACATACAAAAGTTGTGTTCTGCCCATATGTCATTAGGATTGTTGACATGTCTGACTTTAGAAGCTTATTTTTGTTTAAAAGTGTCATTTAATGCATTTGTTTCATTGTTAATGGTGTTACATATTCTGGACATCTCCAAATTTCTTTTCCCTTATTCACTTCTGTTATTGGCGCTGGGAGGGGGGATTCTAAACTAATTACATTAATAGCCCATTTCTGCACATATTGTATTATATTAGATTGCATTAGCTTTATCTGTATTTACATTTTTCTTATGCGCATCGCATTGTCAAACCATTGATTTGATAGGTTGAAATGCTTTATCTTTAAGCTGATTGGTCAGATGCACTTCTAAATTTGGCAGCATTGTTACATAGTAATGGTGTGATGAAGCAATGTGAAGCAATGTGAAACATTGTGAAATCACTAACCACTGTATTTACGAATTTTATTAAAAAGTTTTTATTTTTATTGGAAAGTCCGTGTTTGGGTGTTTTAGACTGGACCCTGCTTTGGTTCTACCCTTTTGTATTGTGTGGAACATATTTCTTGGATTTCTGGGTGAACCATTTGCTCTGGGAGTAGCAGTGCTTAGTATGTTTTCAATTTTACAGGTATGTTTTATATGTCTGTATCCATATATATTTATTATTTATATTTTTTAATGATGATGCATGTATAATAAACAGTTTTCTTTTCTGCTCATTATATATCAACTTATAAGCACACAACCTATGTTGATTTGTATGATAGCATTGTTTTACTTCAGTACAGAGATACAGCACCTAAACCATCTGGGCCACATAAACCTGCATTTTCAGATGCTGAGACTGAGGTTATAATGCAGGCCCTCTGCCTGTATGCCTTACACATCTTAGTGAAAACATTAGTTGACAGGCCCTTCCATGACCATGTCTAGTAATGGGTGGTCAATGATGTGAATGCTATGGGCGGCCATGGCACAGGAACAGAAAGCTACTGAGGTAGTCCTGCTACCGAATCTCCACTCACTGTGAGAGAGGCGTTCTTGTTGATGCTAAGGGATTCAGGCAGCTCAGAAGAGTTGAAAGACAGCCAGAGGGTGTGGGGTGTGTCTACTGCTAATGCCCCAGGTATACCATATATATATATATATATATATAATATATAAAATCTCTCTCTCTCTCTCTTTCTCTCTCTCTCTCTCAACATATATATATATATATATATATATATATATATATATATATATATATATATATATATGGGGGCTACCTCTATTCTGCAAATGCACATTTAAGCGAATGTTACTTCAGCGACTCCATTTGTCCGAATTTGTATATTGTCCAAAGTGCAGTTCACTGGAAGCTAAATGTTTGAAACTATCAGCAACTTGTTTTCCTGAACTTGTCTCTTTAACTGTGTTTAACCTTTGATGTTATTACAAGTTTTAAGAAGTGTCACATGTTACAGTACTGTCAGCATTAAAATGTTTTTACAAGTAATGTAAGTTTGTAATGGAGATTGCACTAAAGTCAAGATAGGGAAATCTACCCATGTTGTCACTGTAGTGTGATCTCTGTGTTGGTATATATAATATGCAGGGGCAGTGGGGCATGCAGGGGGGCTTGCCCCACTGCAAAAGTGGTACGCTTTATGTTAGTTTTGTGGGTTTTTTCCATAGTTGTAATTTTGTTGTTATGTTATTTGGGGAAGTCAGTGTTTAGATTAATGGGGTTTTGTACAAGTGGAGCCACTGAAATAACATTCGGTTAAATGTGCATTCATAAGAGAGAGGTAGAACCATAGATAGATAGATAGATAGATAGATAGATAGATAGATAGATAGATAGATAGATAGATATGCAGTAAAACTTAATTTTACAATTATAAATCAGTTGTGTTTCAGTTACCATCTTCTGTTTAATTCTTATCACACCTCTAACAATATCCATTTATTTTGTCTAGACACATATGAGCTTGAGGTCCCATGACTACCTGCAAGTAGTTTTTATTTTTCTTCATTTATATATTGATCTTTAAATCTACTTTACTGAAATTTTTAGTTGAATTTGTATTGATTATTGTTTTACTCAGGTTTCCATAGCATAAGTCTCATCATTGTTCCTTTTATTTCTTCTTTTTTTCTGTTTTAGTGTTATAATAATGTATGCCTGTCACTGGAACTATGTCCTACTGCCTGATGTCAGAGTATTGGTAGTCTCTGGTGATGACAGTGATGATGAACAGGTACAGTCTGGGGTTGCAGAGAGTATGTGTAACACTGAGATTGTGGCTGTCACATCCCCTCCCCAGACACAGTCAGTATACCCTCACATACTCATGAAATGGAGCCATCTGACATAGGACAGATTGAGGTTGACATGGTTGATCAGGGTAGTGTGGTTACCCTAGTTGCAGAGCTGGCAGACTCTTTCTCTAGCCATCGTATGTGTGAAGTACCACACAGGGGTTTTGATAGAGGTGCTGAGAGGAGGCATTCTTTCTGCTTTCCCCTAGTATTGGTGTGTCAGTAGATACCTCCCAACATATGTGTAGGGCCATTGTGGAGCCACAGGCAATTTTCACCAGGGCCTTGAAAGAGACAGGAGCACTGCACACCATGCATTCTGATGTGTGAAACTGCCTGAACTGTGTGGATGAGTCCTTGGACCAGATGAATGTTACAATGGATCATGGAGTGTCTGCTATGGAACATCTGCTAGGGTGAGTCACCATTCATTTGGCCGAAGAGCTGCTACATTATCAAATCTTTGCCAGCATGGCTGTGCCTGATCTCAGTCCCATAGTGACACTACTTCCACTGCTCTGTCAGTGATTGATGTATCCACACTCAGACATGGTAGTGATGAAGGGTTGTCCATCAGACACTGTTGTCATTCAGGTAGCACCATGACTTCTAGCCAGAGTCATCGAACTAGCAGTGCAACTCCTGGCAAACAGAGGTGGATCAAGATCAAATGGGGCCATAGGCAGAGTAATAGATCAGGGCCCCACAAAGCAGGCCCTCTTGTGACAACCCCGTACTCCCCAAAGCAGCCCTCTCCCCACCCATTCCTGTGTTCCATTACTCAGCTATTTCTCCCCAGTTACCATAAACACTGGTCAAACTTGTCAGTATGCATACTGCTTTCTTATTTGCTTTTACAATGATTATAGATACTGAAATAAAATAGCACAAATACTGATAGCCATTTGCTAAACAAACAATAGGCTCACAAAGAAAATAGTATTAGCATGAGCAGTAAACTTCTCTGCCCTTGAAACTTACATTAATTGAAATGGCAGTAAAACTCACATTCAGAGAAACTGCATCTGGACAGTGGAGGATTAAGTTTACATTTGGGCTATTTTCAAACCACAGGCTCTTTGCACATATTTTTAGGGCCATGCATACATGCATGTGTTCTTTGGTTCCCCTTCCTAATTGTATTAAATTATATTCCTTGTATAATACAGCACCATTTGTTAGAATGTGTTTTAAATTTGCAGTTTTGAACATTCTTTCAGTAAGAAATGAAACAAAATGTATGAACCAATAATGACATAAACCCCCATTTCAGAAAATTTCAACCATAAAAGGCCACTCAGACATCTGTCATTACAATCCAGGAATATCAGTCAATAAGCACAATCTCTGCAGAAGTAAAAGTCAATGGAATAATTCCACATTAAAGAGAGCTGTAACTAATGAAGAGGTTGCTACTGGCAAACAACTTTATTTTTCAGTAAACAGAGACTACCATTTGCTAAACAAAACAGTTTCACATTGAAAACAGACAACGTGAGCAACAGTAAACTTCTTTTCCCTTGAAACTCACAGTACCATGAAAATGCACTGAAACTCATAATCCCTTGAAAGTGCACTGAAACTCATAATTCCCTAAAAATGTACTGAAACTCAAACCCACAATCTTGTCAGCAGTCTAGAAGTTGGTGTAGAGGATTCAGGTTTGCATCTCCACTGAAGATCACAATTTCTTCAACAGTCTGGTAGTTAGAAAAGAAAATTCACTCTCTTGTTTCCACTGAAGCTCACAATTCCTTCTGCAGTCTGGTAGTTAGTGTAGAGGATTCACACTCTTGTCTCCTGTAACCAAGTTCCAGGGTCAAGCTTGATCAAGTTAATTGACTAACCTGCCCCCCCCCCAACTAAGACATTATATACCATACCTCCATACCTCCCAATCTTTTAGCATAAAAAATCTGGACAAAGGCCAAAATAAAGAGGGGGGGGGGTCAAAGGCTCAAAAATAGGGATATATTTTAAATGTTGCGTTTACAGGCTTAGAAAGTTGCTAGAAGAATAGGATTTGTGTTAGCATGCATTTTCTGAAGGATATAAAGTCTGAAACTCATATATATGCCATCATTTGGTGACTTCAATCCTCTGTGAAAAACTAGAAAAAAACAGAAATTTTATGAGGAATAGGCCAAAAATATGAGGCAAAAATCTACATACCTTTCAATCTCTTAGTGCAGGAAATCTGGACAAATACTAAAATAACGGGGATACAATGACCTAATAATATGAATAGATTTTAAATATTAGATAAAATTATGTATATACTCCCAATGAGCTCCTATAACCTCCAGAAATAAAACTGAAAGAAACAATACAGTACCATAGAACAAAAGTCTCTCCAGGAGTCAGACAACAGCAATTCCGATGTAATTTCAAGAATAATCCACAAAAATCAGTCTTCAGTAACAATTCCACAAAGAAAAATAGGAATGCTCAAATCTGATAAAACACAGCACTGCTTTATTCGAACCACACACAAGCGCTTTCACTACTGCTTCTTCAGGTGTATGAAAAAAGTTGGAATAGCACCTGTTTATATATCACACAACTAAGCACATGATCAATTAGTTTAAAGGCAACATGTCAAATAAAAACTTGCCTAAAAAACAAAATGCAAAAACACATTTAAAATCCAAGCATAAATATATAAAACTAAATGCATAAAAAGCGTATATGATTATACATAAAGAAGCATAAAAACAGTTGTCTACGTAACTTTAAAATACAAGCATAAATGTTTGAAACTAAATACATAAAAAGCATATATAAATGTACATAAAGAAGCATAAAAACAGTTATCTACGTAACCTCCTTTTCTTTAATGTTGGCTTCATAGGCATATTATCATTCAAACCATGGCCAAATGTAGCCCTTAACATAACAATCCACCTAGCTTCAAGTTCTTCAGTTCTTCCCTTGATATCACTAAATCTATCACTAACAATTGCTTTTGATATTACTATGAACTTAAAGCTATGGTTGGTACCTTTCTCTATAACATGTTTTGATAGAGCATTTACCCTGGATCCTTTGGCAATATGATAAACATGCTCCCTGATTCTCTCCTTTAACATCCTATCTGTTTTTCCAACATGGAAACTTTGACACAGAGAGCAAACTGCAAGATAAACAACATGCTGGGTATAGCAACTAGCACTAACCCTTATATCAAATACTCTTTTAGTGTCAGGATGTTGAAAGGAAACTCCCTCTAAGATGTAAGTGCACTGATTGCACTTGCCACATGGTTTAGTACCACGAACTACATCATCCAACCCACACATTTTAGGTATACACAACCTCCTCTTCAAATTACTCTTATTCCTAAAAGTAAACCGAGGTACTTCTCCTATTATATCTTTCAAAGCCGGATCTATCATCAGTATGTTCCAATGATCATTAAACACATTGGTATACTTTCTAACATCTCTAGTATACGGAATACACATAGCAAGCTTGGTGTCACTACTCAATAAATTATTTTTCCTCTTATCCCCACTTGAGCAATAAGGTTTAGCTCTACTAGTTCTTAATTGTCTAACCTCAAAACTCCTATCCTCCACCAACCTTCCTTCATAACCTCTACCCCTTAATTCCTCACTAGTGGTCTTGACTTGCTGCTCAAAGTCACTATCCCTGACATTCAGCCTAGAGGCTCTAAAAAATTGATTCTGTACAATGTTGGTAAACACATACCTCGGATGCATGCTGTCCCTACTAAGCAGACTATTAACATAACATTCCTTCCTGTGTAATTTAGTGGAGATAACCCCAGATTCATTTTTCTCTACTAAGACATCAAGAAAACTAATACTTGACTTAGAGTACCCCAAAGTGAATTTCAAGAAGGTGGTAGTCCCATTCAAGTAGTTAACAAAAGCTTTCAATTCATCCTCAGTGCCTCCCCACAAAATAAAAAGATCATCAACAAATCGCCGGTATAAAATAATATTCCCTTGATACGGACTGGAATGAATGAATTCCAACTCCCAAGCCAACATGACCCCATTAGCATAACTGTTAGAACAGGAACTGCCCATAGCTACACCATTTTTCTGGTGGTATACTTTACCATCAAACATAAAAACATTATTCTCCAAAACAATGTTCAACAAATCCTGTATTAATGCTATTTCTTCACCCCTATATAAATCACTAGAAGACAGTAATCTGCTCAAATATTCAACACCTACAGAATTAGGGATGACAGTAAATAATGAGACCACATCTAGAGTAACTAAAAACACACTTTCCATCTTATCAACATTCTCAGTACATACAAATAAATCATGTAAGAAATGTTCAGTATCTCGTAATAATGTATGATATTTCTCTAGTAGTGGTTTCAGTTTAACATCTAAGTAAATTGAGATGGCTTCAGTACACCATCCACCCCCTGAGACAATTGGTCTCATAGGGGGCCTAACCATATTCTTATGTAGCTTCGGCAGTCCCTGTATCTGGGGTACTACATAATTCTCAAACAAAAAATACTTCTGCAATTCACAATTTAAAAATCCATGCTCCCCCATCAACTTAATTTCACTACTAATAGAAAGTGCCATAGTCTTCACTTTCTGTAAAGTTGTGGGTTCATAAAAGCTCACATCTGACAACATTTCACCCATAAGCTCATTATAAAATTCAACATCAAACACCACAATCCGGCCGCCCTTATCAGCTGGTCGTATAACTAATTTGTCATTCTTCTCCAAATCACGCAGAGCACATGATTCTTGTTTATTAAGATTATTCTTACCAAAAGTTCTCTTATCACACTGTGCATTATTATATAATTCATAGATGTCAGAGATATATATCTGTTCAAAAGCATTAATGACAGGCAAGAGTATAGGTGTATAACAACTTGGTTTGACAAATTTCGAAAAATCAGAAGACTTAGTACCAGCAACCTGTCTATACATGGTTTTTAACATTAAATTTCTCGTTCTTCCTTTTGTAGAGCGTCGTGCTATCCCGAAGAAAAGAACTGTGGTAACCGTTGCTGAGGTTCATTCAGAGCCTCACAGTGATGGTTCTAATCGCTTCTTGGCTGACATAGGTGGCATTGATGGGCAGCCAGAGGGGCGAGCAGATGCTTTGCTCATTCATAAGCTAAATTTTCCTTTACAGGTTCGAGACAGGTCGGTCGGGAGAACTGGTATGAAGAAGGAGAATGTTCAGAACAGAGGAAGAAGCACGACGTGCTACAAAAGGAAGAACGAAGAAAACATGGACAACATTTGGCCCATAAAGAAGGCCTTTCAACAGCAAGTAAGACATTTGTAACAAATTTGTCTAGTCATAATTTGACTGAATTTGAATATAGTGTTTTGAGTAAGGGTTTAACCTTTATTCCTGCTTCAGATATGAATATAGTTGATTTGATTTTAGATTTTAAGAGGTTTACGAGAAATTTAATGTTAAAAACCATGTATAGACAGGTTGCTGGTACTAAGTCTTCTGATTTTTTTAAATTTGTCAAACCAAGTTGTTATACACCTATACTCTCACCTGTCATTAATGCTTTTGAACAGATATGTATCTCTGACATCTATGAAGTATATAATAATGCACAGTGTGATAAGAGAACTTTTGGTAAGAATAATCTTAATAAACAAGAATCATGTGCTCTGCGTGATTTGGAGAAGAATGACAAATTAGTTATACAACCAGCTGATAAGGGTGGCCGGATTGTGGTGTTTGATGCTGAATTTTATAATGAGCTTATGGGTGAAATGTTGTCAGATGTGAGCTTTTACGAACCCACAACTTTACAGAAAGTGAAGACTATGGCACTTTCTATTAGTAGTGAAATTAAGTTGATGGGGGAGCATGGATTTTTAAATTGTGAATTGCAGAAGTATTTTTTGTTTGAGAATTATGTAGTGCCCCAGATACAGGGACTGCCCAAGCTACATAAGAATATGGTTAGGCCCCCTATGAGACCAATTGTCTCAGGGGGTGGATGGTGTACTGAAGCCATCTCAATTTACTTAGATGTTAAACTGAAACCACTACTAGAGAAATATCATACATTATTATGAGATACTGAACATTTCTTACATGATTTATTTGTATGTACTGAGAATGTTGATAAGATGGAAAGTGTGTTTTTAGTTACTGTAGATGTGGTCTCATTATTTACTGTCATCCCTAATTCTGTAGGTGTTGAATATTTGAGCAGATTACTGTCTTCTAGTGATTTATATAGGGGTGAAGAAATAGCATTAATACAGGATTTGTTGAACATTGTTTTGGAGAATAATAATTTTTATGTTTTATGGTAAAGTATACCACCAGAAAAATGGTGTAGCTATGGGCAGTTCCTGTTCTAACAGTTATGCTAATGGGGTCATGTTGGCTTGGGAGTTGGAATTCGTTCATTCCAGTCCGTATCAAGGGAATATTATTTTATACCGGCGATTTGTTGATGATCTTTTTATTTTGTGGGGAGGCACTGAGGATGAATTGAAAGCTTTTGTTAACTACTTGAATGGGACTACCACCTTCTTGAAATTCACTTTGGGGTACTCTAAGTCAAGTATTAGTTTTCTTGATGTCTTAGTAGAGAAAAACGAATCTGGGGTTATCTCCACTAAATTACACAGGAAGGAATGTTATGTTAATAGTCTGCTTAGTAGGGACAGCATGCATCCGAGGTATGTGTTTACCAACATTGTACAGAATCAATTTTTTAGAGCCTCTAGGCTGAATGTCAAGGATAGTGACTTTGAGCAGCAAGTCAAGACCACTAGTGAGGAATTAAGGGGTAGAGGTTATGAAGGAAGGTTGGTGGAGGATAGGAGTTTTGAGGTTAGGCAATTAAGAACTAGTAGAGCTAAACCTTATTTCTCAAGTGGGGATAAGAGGAAAAAGAATTTATTGAGTAGTGACACCAAGCTTGCTATGTGTATTCCGTATACTAGAGATGTTAGAAAGTATACCAATGTGTTTAATGATCATTGGAACATACTGATGACAGATCCGGCTTTGAAAGATATAATAGGAGAAGTACCTCAGTTTACTTTTAGGAATAAGAGTAATTTGAAGAGGAGGTTGTGTATACCTAAAAGGTGTGGGTTGGATGATGCAGTTCGTGGTACTAAACCATGTGGCAAGTGCAATCAGTGCACTTACATCTTAGAGGGAGTTTCCTTTCAACATCCTGACACTAAAAGAATATTTGATATAAGGGTTAGTGCTAGTTGCTATACCCAGCATGTTGTTTATCTTGCAGTTTGCTCTCTGTGTCAAAGTTTCTATGTTGGAAAAACAGATAGGATGTTAAAGGAGAAAATCAGGGAACATGTTTATCATATTGCCAAGGGATCCAGGGTAAATGCCCTATCAAAACATGTTATAGAGAAAGGTACCAACCATAGCTTTAAGTTCATGGTAATATCAAAAGCAATTGTTAGTGATATATTTAGTGATATCAAGGGAAGAACTGAAGAATTTGAAGCTAGGTGGATTGTTATGTTAAGGGCTACATTTGGCCATGGTTTGAATGATAATATGCCTATGAAGCCAACATTAAAGAAAAGGAGGTTATGTAGATAACTGTTTTTATGCTTCTTTATGTACATTTATATATGCTTTTTATGTATTTAGTTTCAAACATTTATGCTTGTATTTTAAAGTTATGTAGACAACTGTTTTTATGCTTCTTTATGTATAATCATATACACTTTTTATGCATTTAGTTTTATATATTTACGCTTGCATTTTAAATGTGTTTTTGCATTTTGTTTTTTTAGGCAAGTTTTTATTTGACATGTTGCCTTTAAACTAATTGATCATGTACTTAGTTGTGTGATATATAAACAGGTGCTATTCCAACTTTTTTCATACACCTGAAGAAGCAATAGTGAAAGCGCTTGTGTGTGGTTCGAATAAAGCAGTTCTGTGTTTTATCAGATTTGAGCGTTCCTATTTTTCTTTGTGGAATTGTTACTGAAGACTGATTTTTGTGGATTATCCTTGAAATTACATCGGAATTGCTGTTGTCTGCCTCCTGGAGAGACTTTTGTTCTAAGATTTTAAATATTGCTTGTTTTAATTTAGTTGTTAGAAGCACAGGATTTGTGTTATCATGCATTTTCTGAAGCATATGAATACAAACTCATATGTCATTATTTAGTAACATGAATCCTATGTGAATTGCCAAAAAACATACAATTTATGAGGACTAGGGCAAAAACATGAAGCAAAATCTGGGCAGTTTTGTTACACATACCTCACAACCTCTTAATGCAAGAAATCAGGACAAAGCCTGAAATAATTTGAATACAATGGCCCAAAATAGGGATAGATTTTAAATATTGCTGTTTTTAACTTAGTTGCTACAATAACAGGATTTGTGTTAGCATGCATTTTCTGAAGGATATGAAGTCAAACTCATATATATATATATATATATATATATATATATATATATATATATATATATATATATATACATATATATATATATATATATATATATATATATATATATATATATATATATATATATATATATATATATATATATATGTCATTATTTAGTGACTTCAATCCTCTGAATTGCCAGAAAACCACAAATTTTATGATGAACAGACCATATATATGGGGCTAAATCTGAACAGTTGAGAGGTATTTTAAAAACATCCATATACACATATACCTTCTCTCATACATCACAGTAACACATACACACACACACACACACACACACACACACACACACACACACACACACACACACACACACACACCATCTTGCATACGAACAGAACGGCTAGTTTAAATTACATCCACCAACATACCCTTTCTCATACAGAAACAAAACAGTTAGTTTAAATTACATACGCTCATATGCACATGCATACATACATACATACATACATACATACATACTTTCTCTCTCATTCTGAAATTAACAGAACTGCTAATTTGAATTACACACACACACACACACACACACACACACACACACACACACACACACACACACACACACACACACCTTACCTTCTCACTTACTGGATGGCTAGTTTAAATTCCACATGCAGGTGTGGAATGTCTTTACATATGAGGTGGCGTGCATGCATGTGATGCACACATGGTCCTCCTTAAAGGAGAAGACACCACCACTGTGGTGTTAAGAAGTTTTGTTGTTGTTGTTCTTTCTTTTATTTTATTTAGTATTTAAGCTTTCTGGCCAGAATAGACCCCCCCCCCCACCAGCCATGGGGACCTAGGCAACTGCCTATGCCATCTAGTTCTGGATGAATCCATCTATGCTGGCAAAGGTAGTTCACATGGTTGGAGGCAGTAGAAGTGAACTGAATCATCTACCATACATGTCTCGCACCTATCCAGGATGCCAGGGCACAATGCTAGCACAAATGCTTTAGCTGTTTTCTTGCAGACCCCTACACATTGTACATCTAATCTTGTCCATGCCATCTCACACACACACATACACTTATATGAATCTTTAATATTTGACTTCTTTACATTTGTTGCTACTAATCCTGAAAATACTTACTTGTTGTTAACTTGATTTCACACACACACACACACACACACACACACACACACACACACACACACACACACACACACACACACACACACACACACACACACACACACAGACTCATACTTAATTTGGGTCAGGCTTCCTCTCCTGTAATCCCCATCCCCCACTACCCTGTGCAAATGATGATGACTGTGCCCTACCCTTTGCACATTTCTTTGTGACTTAGGGTTGAATATGTCTGATTCAGAGAGGGGTAGCTAATACTTACTCAGATGCCTGCTTTCATCAAGATTATGTACTGAATTGCATTATTGTGTTATTCTGCTCAATATTCAAGGTGTTAGTATATTATGTTCATATCTGTAGCAGTATTAGTAGTAGAGCAGTCATATTAAGTGTGAATTAATGTTTGCTCAACACCTTGAGCAGATGATGCTGAGATTGTGCTGATTACTATTGGGGTGTCTAACTTGGCCAACTTTTATGTCTGATGCACAGTAGTGAGCAGGCCAAGCATGTGTTTGCACGATGCATAATTGGCTTCCGCTGTTGGATGGCATATTCTCATTTTTTATCTTATGTAGGTATGCTGTATTTTCCTTATATAAGGGATGCACAAGTATGCTTGATTGATGATGTACTTATGTGAATGATGGTGAAATTCAGCTAAGCCTTGTATGTTTGTTTGATATGGGCCGGCTTTGGCTTGATACACAGGTTGTATACATGTGCAGGGAAAAGCCATTATATACCTTTTAATAACTTAATTGTTTTTATATTTTATGTTGCATAGGTCACTCATAGATTACCGCTGACATTCCTATACAGTTGAGTAATGTTTTACCCTATTGAAGTACAATGCTTACATATGAATGCACTCATTTATATCTTCTTTACAGGATCATCACTTACATTGGTTCATGCTGCTGATAAAGTTGTCTCTTCTGGGGTTAACTTTGTTTGATGCTCATGAAGGCAGACAGTACATGGTTAAGTAAAAGGTGATAATTTTGCATGCATCACTGTTACTTTTTGCATGTGCTTAGTTACTTTTTTCTCTCCTTTCACTTAGATAGTGAGTGTCTGAACTATTCTCTGCCTCTTAGCCAGAGCCATAGTATATTGTGCATGCATCCATCTGCCATAATCGTTACCAGCTGCTGGTTCTTCATTGGACTCCTCTTCTGTATCTGCTGGTCCTGCTGGCCCTATCACTGGTGCAGGAAACAGTGATCCTTTGTCTTGTTTTTCCTGCTGTAACTGTTTTGTATCAATAATATTATATAACATGACACAGGCTGTCAGTATTTTAGCAGAGGTGGCTGTGTCATACTGCAGGGCACCTCCAAATGTATCTTGACATCAGAAACATGACTTCAGCAAGCCCAAAACATGGTCTATAGTATTTCAAGTCTGAGCATGTACATTATTGTAACCTTGCTCAGTGGAGTTGTGTGGGTTTCTCATGAGTATGATTAGTCAAGGTTCTAGTGTATAACCTGCACCCCCCATCTGATATCCATTTGGAAAGTCACCCCTTGAAATTGTACATGCAGGTCACAGGTGTGCCACATGTGGGAGTCATAGACATTGCCAGGAATACTTGCACACACATTATAGATCATCCCATGTGCATTACAGACCACTTGGCAGTTGATAGAATGATATCCTTTTCTGTTTATGTATTCCTTCCTGTTCACCATCTGGGGCTTTTATTTCTTTGTGTATGTGCAGTCTATGTCCTTCTGAACTTCAGGAAAATCTGCCATGGCATAGAAATTTTCCATCATGGTAACTCTCTACTCTGGAGTACATGAACCAGATTCTGATGAAGTCTGGTATTAACAGAAGAAAGCACGCTCAATCCCAGGTTGCTGTTTTTGTCCTATATATAAAATAAATCCTGGTTCATCGACCAGTGACTGGACTTGAATTTCGTGCATCATTCAGTTATTTTGGATTTTCTGGCAACTGCAGTGGTTATCACAGGATACACCCTTCATTGTGAAGCCGGCAGTATTTGTTTTTGTTTGTTTGTACTTTCAAGTGGAGGAGTTGTGGTTGTGGATTCTCTTAGATACAGTCAGGAATATAGCGAAGCTTAGTTTGGATATTGTTCTTCTTTATTTGTCTATGTCTGTCCTTCAATCTTATTTTAAATATTTCCTGTGATTTTGAACTCTAATGTCACTGAGAATAGACATTTAGTATTGTCTTGTTGTTTTATTATTTATTAATAAATATATTTAAACTTTTCATTGTGGCTGATCTTTGTAGAGATATTTAGGTTTTGAGAGTATTTGCATATTTATTTGGTGACACTGTGTGGGCCACTCTTAATAGCCTTGCTCTTGGTCAAACTACCATTTGTATTAATATTAATTTCACTCAGTAAAATTGGGCACCTTTGTTAAGAGCCTTAAAGTAGCTGGTGAGGGGTTCTGGTGACAGTGATAACTACTTTATAGTCTCAGCAAGAGGGGTCATAGTTAGTAAACTTGTGCCAGCCTTTCCCAGGTGTGTGTGTGTGTGTGTGTGTGTGTGTGTGTGTGTGTGTGTGTGTGTGTGTGTGTGTGTGTGTGTGTGTGTGTGTGTGTGTGTGTGTCTGTGTGTGTGTCTGTGTGTGTATGAGCAACATGGGCAGGGACACAAAGCACTGGTTGGACAGAAAGGGTGCTGGAGGTCTTGGCTTGGACATTCAGCTGAGGTCTCAACTCTATAGCTATGCCAGTGGGGACTCTTAATGAGGATCTGGAGAAAGAGGGAGAAACCAACCCTGGACTGACTGTGTTCCCTGTCTGCTCTTAAGGGAAACTGTGCTTGATTGTACTTCATGCAGAAAGATGCATCTGGATATACTGAATGTGTAACTGTTATCCTCCCAGTGAAAATTCTCCACAGGTACCAGTGGTGAGCATTGAGACTCCTTGATTAATGGCCCAGAATTGAAGGGTTGTCACATAATAACTACTACATTGTTTAGACTTGTTAATTTTACACTGATATATTTCATTGCTACTCTTAGTGGAATCTTCATCATTCAGCTGAGGTAGCTCTCTTAGATGTTAAGACCAAATTAATTCATTACAGCCAAGTGCACTTCCAGGCATTTCTTCAGTTACTCCCTACTCTGCCTCTAGACATCAAGTATTGCTTGCTTGCATTTGCATTATTAATTCCAAAACCATGCTACATACAAGGTATTAAAATATTTTATCTTAAAGCATACATTATGGCAAACACAACTGTAGTGATATTTAACCACTGTCAATGAGCATTTGTTAGAGCTGAAAGGGGATAAGTTCATTTTTTAAAGTCTCAACCTCACTCACTGGGAGTTAAAGGTACACACTCAAAAGATTTGTACTGGAGGGAATGAGTTAAAAACAAGTTTTACCAGCAGCAGCAAAAGAAGAAGCCACAGACTCATCTTGTTCATGGCTATTTAGCAATATCTCTGAAACTTCTTCTGAGAACTTCATCAAATGTCTATGAATTTATCTATGACCAAAAAACAGGAATGAAGTGCTAAGAAAACTAATAACCAGGTAGTATGAAGCACAAAACACTCCACCGGATTCACGACTAGGAAAATTTAATAATGTAGACACAAAGATACATTACAAATCTTTAAGTATATAATTCCTTTGGTGTTACAATTCACAAAAGAATTCAAATATAACTTCTTATTATAGGATTTTAAATATATTGTGCCTCCTGTTAACAAGTGGGAACAATAATTACAACTATCACATTTAAATAAACCTTTTTTATTTCTAGAGTGTTCTTCACTTCTTCCTATTTAAGTACCCAACTCCAACAGAGTCTTAATATTTTTACCTTTTCAGTATATATACTTTATTTCTTTATCAAAAATATAATCCAAATTTGATATCTTGGCAAAATTCAACCATTCTCTTTCTATAGCCTTTCTAACCAGACCAGCCTGTCCAGCATATGTGAGTGTAATACCTGAACTGTAATTATCTCCGTCATTATCTACTGCATCGTTTAATGCATGAATAGAGTCTAATTTTCTAAGTATCGGGGCAAACCTGTTTTTTCTTCCCTCTATTACCTCTAGTCTGATTTGTTTCAACAGGTCCTTTGGATAGCCCCTATCAAAAATACTTTTGTAATATATCTAACTTCTTCTTTAAATGTCTCATCTTCAGATGTCATTCTACTTGCCCGCACCAGTTGTCCCTTTACAACACCTTTCTTCTGGTGTGGTGGATGGGAACTGGTATAATGCAAGCAGGAATTAGAAAATGTCTCCTTGCGGTGAATTTTGGATATAAAATTTCCACTAACTTTCTGTATATTGACATCTAAATAATTCATTTGTTCTTTATTAAATTCATAAGTAAAACTTAAAAAAGAGGTTGTTCCAATAATGTAATCAAAAAATTCTTTGAGCTTATCTTCTGTACTCGTCCAAAGGATACAAATATCATCCAGGAATCTCCCATAATATTTCCAATGGTGGTGAAAATGAGAATTTAATGCAAAATTCTCCTCCCAATATGCCATAATTAAATTCGCATATGTGCGGGCACAATGTGCAGCCATGGCTACTTCAGTCATTTGTTTGTAATATTCACCTTCAAAAAAGATGAAGTTGTTCCTTAAAATCATGTCCATTAGTACAAGAATAGTTCTAAATTGATTAAAGTTGATACCTTTATAACCTACCAACATCTCTTCAAACCATTTTAAACCCAATTCATGTGGTATACATGTAAAAAGATCAACCACATCCAAAGTTACAAAACTTAAATCTTCACTAAATTTTGTACTGTCTAGTCTCATCAAAAGATCCCATGAATCATTTAAAATATTTTTATTACCTTTAACTAGGTCTTTTATCTTTTTATCCACATATTTAGCTAGTGGTGCAGTAACAGAACCTTCTGACAATACTATGGGTCTCAGAGGAGAGTTGTTTAAATTTTTGTGCCCTTTGGGTATACCAAATATTGTTGGTACCCTAGGTTTTTCCACGTATAAAAAATTATATGTATCTAAATTAATCAAACCGTCCAATAATAAATCATTTAGAATCACATACATTTTCTTATAAGCAATATTCACTTAATTTATAGATACTCTATTGTATTTTTGTATCACTTAAAAGTTCTTGCATCTTACCTTCATATGTAATATAATCCATTAGCACAACCCCTCCCCCCTTGTCAAGTTTTGTTCCCACATACTAATGTCAAAATTTATTTTTCCTCAGGTGTTATGTTTGATTGTACCCTCTGACATTTCAATACTTTTCTTATTTCAGTTTTTAGTCCTAATCCAAAGTTCTGCAATTGGGGACAAATAGGTGGATTAAACAGACTTCGTTTAACTAGTTCACCCTGCTTATTAGTAAACTTCTTTCCTTTAAAAAACAACTCCAGATTTTTCCTCCTAATAAAAAGTTTCAAGTCTACTAGTAATTTAAAAATATCTGCTCTTACCCTAGGTATAAAACTTTTGAAAACAAATCAAAAAATGGTTTAGTAACTGTTAAACTGGAGTAATTAAATATATTAAACCCATTAAAAGAATATTTAAAAAATGTTAAAAACAGGTATGTTTTCGTCACCAACTTCTTCAGATAAGCTAAACACAACACCACCTTCGTTTAAATATCATTTCAACAGTTAACTCCACCCAATGAAAACATACAATAGCTCACAGTTCCTAATTGATTGTAATCAAATAAAAATTACTGCAACCTTCAAAATTACCTGTCACAATCCCACTTAATGTTAATATAAAGTGCAATGTGCATAACAGTTATAAATGAATTAATATATATCAAATAAAAATCTTTACATACATGTATAACCCATACAAATCCACTCATATATAACAAATTCGTACATATATAACATTTAAGTTATAAACCTTACATTAGTTAAATACACATAATAAAAAACTTTAAAAATATATAAATGAATAGCACCATCTAGTGAACAATCATAAAAACTTCTTTTAAAAAACTTTTTTCTTTAAAACTTTTTATAAAACCATTTTGTCAAATAAAAATTCTTTTAAATTTCCTTGTGAGATGTATTAAAACAATTCAGGCCCTATCTATAACTTAGCAGATCTAAACTTTAATACAGGCTCAATGGAGATCATATCATTTAAACCAGGATTTCTACATGCTTCCAATATTATGTGCCAATACAACTCACTGTATTCAACCATTGTTTCCCATGGTCCACCTCTCGGGTCAATAGCTACAGTCCCTAGAACAAAGAATCCAAATTCAGCTCTCTTACATACACAGGTATGTTTATATAGGGCATTGTTTTCATGTCTCATTTTTATATCATAAAAGTGTTCGTATAACCTCTGTTTAAGTTTTCTCTCACTCTTCCCTATATAAAATGACTCACATATTTTACAAATCGCTAAGTTTATAATTCCTTTGGTGCTACAATTCACAAAAGAATTCAAATATAACTTCTTATTGTGGGATTTTAAATATATTGTGCCTCCTGTTAACAAGTGGGAACAATAATTATAACTACCACATTTAAATAAACCTTTTTTATTTCTAGAGTGCCCTTCACTTCTTCCTATTTGAGTATCCATCTCCAACAGATTCTTAATATTTTTACCTTTTCGGTATGTATACTTTATTTCTTTATCAAAAATATAATCCAAATCTGATATCTTGGCAAAATTCAACCATTCTCTTTCTATAGCCTTTCTAACCAGACCAGCCTGTCCAGCATATGTGAGTGTAATACCTGAACTGTAATTATCTCCGTCATTATCTACTGCATCGTTTAATGCATGAATAGAGTCTAATTTTCCAAGTATGGGGGCAAAAATGTTTTTTCTTCCCTCTATTACCTCTAGTCTGATTTGTTTCAACAGGTCCTTTGGATAACCCCTATCAAGAAATAATTTTGTAATATATCTAACTTCTTTAAATGTTTCATCTTCAGATGTCATCCTACTTGCCCACTCCAGTTGTCCCTTTACAACACCTTTCTTCTGGTGTGGTGGATGGGAACTGGTGTAATGCAAGTAGGAATTAGAAAACATCTTCTTATGGTGAATTTTGGATATAAAATGTCCACTAACTTTCTGTATATTGACATCTAAATAATTAATTTGTTCTTTATTAAATTCATAAGTAAAACTTAAAAAAGAGGTTGTTCCATTAATGTAATCAAAACATTCTTTGAACTTATGTCCAAAGGATACAAATATCATTCAGGAATCTCCCATAATATTTCCAATGGTGGTGAAAATGAGAATTTAATACAAAATTCTACTCCCAGTATGTCATAATTAAATTTGTATATGTGGGGGCACAATGTGCACCCATGGCTACTCCTTGGTTTATTTAAATGTGGTAGTTGCAATTATTGTTCCCACTTGTTAACAGGAGGCACAATATATTTAAAATTCCATAATAAGAAGTTATATTTGAATTCTTTTGTGAATTGTAACACCAAAGGAATTATATACTTAGTGATTTGTAATGTATCTTTGTGTCTACATTATTAAATTTTACTAGTCGTGAATCCGGTGGAGTGTTTTGTGCTTCGTACTACCTGGGTATGAATTTATCTATACAAGTATATGTCATCCACTTGCACAGTATACTGGTGTTGGATTCTAAAAGAAAGCTGTGGACAGCACAATGCACCAAAGAAAGATGTCAGCAAATTAGTGGAACACATGATTCTAGGGAGTAATAAAAGTAAAGCACAAATAATTTGGGGAGTGCAGTGGTGTAGTGGTTAGCATTGTTGCCTCAGAGCAAGCGGTTCTCACATTTGATTATCAGCTAGGGTGTCTTCTGTGCAGAGTCTGCTCCAGTTTCCTCCCACATTCCAAAGACATGCAATAGGTTGATTGGACACTCTAAATTGGCCCTAGGTGAGTGTGTGCATACAGATGTGTGTGGTGCACCCTCTGAGAAGGGTTGGGCCTTAGGCTAGCAACCTGAACCTGTAAACCCCATAACTGCTACAGAAACAATGAGTGCTGAAAGGTGCTCATTGCCTGATGTACCACATGGTGCATAAATGAGAAAGAGACAGACAAATAATTTATTCAGTGTAGGGTAATTATGGACTCCACATATGAACACTGGATTCTAAAACACAACAGGAGTAGCCAATGACAATAAAATGTGGCAGAGTAGTACAATGCTTTTATAGAAGCACTTGACAGAAGCCATAGATGCTAAAGTGATTTCAGATGAAGTTTACTACAATCCAGCAGATTCCTCAGAAAATTTATAAATACAAATTCAAGCTACCATAAATGCATTACAGCAGGATCTGGGTTCTACAGGCTTTATTAGAGGACAGTCTGCAAATCCATAGCACCAAGCCAGGCTTCAGTTAACCAGGAAATCATTGATAGCTGCAGATGAGATAGAAAGCTGGTGCAGACTGTATGTAGGATGTGTGGATTCCACATTTTGTCACACAGCCTGTGGGTAACCCTGTCAAAGTAGAAACAAAGCTGTGCTTGAGTCTGGGTATACTGACCTCTGGGGCATTTCTTCAGTATATGGCTGATGTTATAGGATTACCCCAGACAGCTGCAAGTTGCATCCTAGGGCAGTTCCTGATGCTTATGTGTCACAAAGTGGATGAATTCATCCCACTTTCCAACAACATCCATAGTGTGCTGGACTGCTATGGAAAGGTTTTGTGCCATCAACAATTTCCCCATGTCCTCAATGCAAATGACTGCACCAATGTACCACAGAACCTCCAGCACCAGATAATATGGAATGTCACATCAATAGAAAGGGGTGGCCATAGCTCAATTTTTAGGTAGTGTGCTCTGAAGATGACTTCATTATTAATATTATGACAACACACCCTGATAGTCTGCATGATGCTGCAATCTGGAAGGAGAGTGAGCTGAGGTCCATTTTCCAACAGTGTGACATCCCTGAGAGACTCCTATTTGGTAAATATAATACCACAGCTATAATATAAGCTGAACCAAGACCTGTTAAGATTAAGCAATGTGGCTAATTGTGTGTATTCGTCTTCAGACAGGTAACTGCAGGTATCAACTGGTACCCTGGCTCACAACACTATTCAGAGCCCCATCTATGCCTGCTGAAGATACATTCAACATAGTGCAGACTGCAACATGTAACACCACTGAGTGAATGTTTGAAATGCTGAAATCACAACTCAGATGTCTGGACATATCTGGGGGTGCATTGTCATATACACTGGAAAAGACATCAGAGATGGTCACTGTGTGTGCCATCCTGAACAACATGTTAACAACTGAATATGGTGACCTGCTGGCCCTAGATGGGGTGACCTACCCCAAGAACCCCAGATATCTAATATGGAGTTATCAGAGATTCAAATCATGAGGACAAAAGGGTGAGTACAACAGGACATAGACAATGAAGGCTGCAGCCAAATATGGCAGCTCAGGCGACACAGCAGCATCTGGATCAAAACTTTGAGTCACAAACAAGCCACATTTACACAAATACAAAAATAAACCAGTGATATTTACCCAGTGGGTTCACATTACAGCATCCCAACAGACAACTACAGTAACAGGTTTGGTAGTTCTCCATAAGGAACATCATACATACTATAATAGCAATTTGATGTGCAACTCATTACACACATTTGTTCACAAAAGAAAGGAATATATGTTGATGGGTATGGACTACTAGTTGCTAATGGACTACTGCAGGCAAGCTACGCTGCCAACAGTAGCCATACCTTCATGTTGTGCATCCAGTAAAAAGTGCCGATGGCCAGAGATGCTGTCTACATACTTGTAATGGTGTGTGTGTGTGTGTGTGTGTGTGTGTGTGTGTGTGTGTGTGTGTGTGTGTGTGTGTGTGTGTGTTTGTGTGTGTGGCAACATAATGTGTGTACACAACTATACTTGTTGAAGTATTTGTGGTGGGATGTAGTATAACTGATGCAACTACATATAGGGGTGTATGACATACCTCTCAACTGTTTAGATTTTCACAGAATGTCCAGATTTTTGCTTCATATTTTTGGTCCATTTTTCCATAAAATTGTGTTTTTTTGGCAAATTAGTGGCAAATCATTGAAGACTGTAGTTAGAAAATAATGACAGACATTTGAGTTTCAGACTTCATATCATTCAGAAAATTCATGCTAATGCAAAACATATTGTTCTATTGACTTTCTAAGTTTATAAGAGCAATATTTAAAAATTGTCCCTATTTTTGGGCCTTTTCCCCACTTTTATTCATGGCTTTGTCCAGATTTCTTGCTCTAAGAGTTTGAGAGATATGGTGTATGATAACATTAAAGTGCAGTAAGCATTTATCTTAGAAATGTGTCACTCTGTAGGATATGAGACTACACAGCATACAGTAGCTAAAATAATAACATTAGGATAAGGTGGACCAACAAAGCCATATATCTCACAAGGAACATACGTTATATATACCAGAAATATCCTAGTCTGTAATATTTAACGCAATGGTATACTGCACATGTTGTTGCAACATGACTTATGCAGCTGCACATGCAAGCACAATACAATAATACATTAATGCAGGTATGACTCATCAGCCAAGTGACACTTAGCAGTGTATAAGTAAGGTCATGATATGTATGGAAACGTGTGTTTGCAGGTATGAATGGAAAGACACAAATGAGTATTTGCTCTAAATTACATGTATAAGAAAATCACAAAAGGAAATTGCAGCCATGGGACACTTAGCAGTGTATAAGTAAGGTCATGATATATATATATATATATTTATATATATATATATATATATATATATATATATATATATATATATATTTATGGAAGTATGTGTGCTTACAGGTATGAATGGAGAAGCATAGATGAGTATTTCCTGCAAGTTACATGTGTAAGATAAGGTGTGTTGAGGTGGAGGCAGTGACTGAACCACAATAAAGTGCCACATGTAACATTGATATGCCACCTTAAGTATACCTGTGCATGTGATAAAGGCAAATGACACAGTCATTTTGTAAGAAGAAAATATATGATGTAGCCAAGTGGTTGTATGATGAGGATATTTACAAATGGGTGGTATATATCAAGTAGTAGTCGGAAGTCAAATGGCGGCATCTGTAACAGCAAGTTTCATCCATACAAATTCAATATAGTACAGAAGAGACAACCTGGCATACATATACGTGTACAGTGACATAACATATAGACAGTCTGCTATGTTAGCCATACAGAAAGAGGCAGTCTGTGGCATCAGACATTCCATACACCACTAATCTTTGCAATAGGTAGTGGGCAGCCTAGTGGTCAGCATTGCCACAGGTTTAAGGTGATATAACTGGCACACACTGGGGTAACTGTCAACAGACACAACACTATAATGCTGTGTAGCCAATGATGCCATGACCTTTCCACATGTAGCTGATGTGCTATACAATCAGTAGTATGAGCAAGTGCATGTAGGTCACTGTCATGACATTGCTGGAAACATTCATGTACCAGTAAGAGCAGGCATACATCAGTTCATAAAACAGAGGCCAGCAACACAAGGACAAAAATAAAGTTATAAATATTTTATTATACCACATTTCAGACTGGTTTCGGCAAATAGCCTTCATCAGTGGTATTTGTAATGCAAATCCATTACCTTAAATACACTCAGTGTCCCATCATTTCCTATGACATCACTTCCCCACAAATTAATACAAGATGATAAATACAGTTTCTTAAATCGCATTTTATCATTGAGACCTGGTGTGAACAACCTCGCCAGTCTGATAATCCATTTCTTTTCTTTTTGATTCAAAATAGAGTGCCATCCTGTTTTAAAGGTTCTGTTACCCATGACCTTATCTATCACTGCAAATGTAAACCTGGCTGATGTATGTACTTGAGAATGTCTGCATAAGGCATTTATAATTCTTTGGTTACGTATGTCACTGAGATGTTCAGACATGCGACAACGCAATGATCTCGAGGTCTGCCCCACATAAAAGGCAGAGCAGGTGCAGCTGACCAAATGCACCACTCAATTAGACCCACAGTTAGCATAAAAATGTATAACAAAAAATTGACTCGTATTTCTGCTAGTAAATTGTTTAGTCTTATGCATGTGTTTACAGAATACATCATCAGTCACAGATGCATGCATACTGGCCACATGCCCACATGCAGTCCTATGGACATTGGTAGCCCATTGTGAGCCTGAGTCACAGCCATTCTCAGACTTATCTGGGGACAGCATCTCAAATTCATCATCATGACCAATATCTGATTCCCCAAAATCATCACGCTGGCTGGCTTATCTATCCCCCATCGAAGACTGTACCCTGAGCTACAGGACTGACTCCTCCATGACATGATAAAGTTGTCCTCAATACAGTGCAGTGTGTGTCAGTGGCTGTACTGTCTGAGTGTGGTACATCACATCCTGCCTCAGGATTAGTGGATGGGCTTATGGAAGAGGTGGAGAGTGGATGTGCTGCAAACACAGAAATGTCACATTTTAGATACTTACAAAATGGGTGCATGGACAGAAGATATGTGAAAACAGTCTGACAATTCACTAACTATACACAAATGGAACGGAGATATTGACTTACCTAGTTGGAGTGGACAGGGGTTGTGCAATGCCCCTAGACAATAGTGATAGTCTATATTAGGCATCAGAAATGCACATGATAGTTGCACTGTAAAAGTGCTTATACATGCACACATGCAGACATGTCCTCCTCCGACTCAAACCTCCTGTGGTGTGAGCTGCAATGCTGCTATGGAGTACAAGCAAGCATACAAACATATACAAGTAACTATGAATCACTCTGACATCACCAAGGTTCAAGTCTAGTAATACAGTCAACACTAACCAAATAGACAGACACATATCTGTAGGTGATATCAGAGGGACCTGGGAAGATGAATAGATTATTATAAGACAGAATGATCCAATAGCATCTAATTAAAGGTTAATAAACTCCATATACAGAGAGTCTTACTAAGTCTACCCTCACCTAAGGTGTATTGCTGTACTGCTTGATGAGTAGTTGCTGAGAAATACATATGTCAGTTTGCTGCAGCACCTCTGTTTCTAGCTTAGAATTCATCATTCAGACTTCCCTTCTCCTCAACCACCCTTCCCAGATACTTGAAGCTATTAACCTGTTCCACTATCTTCCCTTCCATCTCAATTCTCAGCTTCTTCTGATTTCCTCCATTTGTTGCCATTACCACTTGTCTTATCTTTTCATCCCATGTGCTTTCAGTTTTGCATTCCATTGCCCTATCCTCTGCTGAAGTTCTTGCTCAGAGTCTGCCTAAAATGCACATTGTCTGCATAAAGCAACTTTGTTGATCTGTCCCCTATGACAAATTTGGTAATGAAGTCCATCAACAGTATGAACAGCAGTGGGCTTAGAGCTGAACCTTTGTGCACACCCAATTCAACTGAGAACCCCTCTGTGAGAATGAACACTGTTTGCACTTGAGTCATTGGGTCCTTGGATATAGCTTGCACTAATTCTATTAGTGTTTCTGAAACTTAGAACTACTGCAGTACTGCCCAAATCATCTTTCTTCAGACCTTGTCATATGCTTTCTTCAAGTCTAGAAATGCCCAGTTGGACTCTTTCTTGATTTCTAGCGTCTATATTATCTATCACACTGCAAAAACCGGGTCAGTTGTGCTGCATCCTGATCTATATCTGACTTACTCATCTCCTGTCTTACTTTCTACTACTCTGCGTATTCATTTATCAACCACCCTCTCCAGAACTTTCATGCAATTTGACAAGAATTTGGATGCCATTGTACTGCACACAGTTGTGGATGTCTCATTTGTTCCTTTACACTGGCATGAATATGCTTATTCTCCAGTCATCTGGGATATGCCTTTCTCTCCACACTGCTATGAGTACCATCAGGAGCCATTTCACCAAGCATTTTTATCATAGTTGCTGTAACATCAGCTGAGACAGCTGCTTTCCCTGACTTCATTTTCCTTAGTGCTTTTCTTACTTCTTCTAGAGTTGGCTCCTCTTCTTTTCTCATTGTAGACCATGGCTGGGGCAGTACAGCTCCTGTGGAGCTTTCTTCATTTAGAAGCTGCTAAAAATGCTCCTTCTATCTGCCTTTGATATCCTGTGGACTGGCGAGCAGGCTGTTGTTGGCATCCCTTATTAAAGATGTGATGATGGGAGGTATTGTCAGCTATGCCAGGAGAAGTAGGGCAGTGGATGTGTGACATAGGCCAGTATAGCTAGCTGGAGTTTTGTAAAGAATAATATGTCATTTGTATATCAAACTGATTTGCACAGATGCTTGTGTTGGAAAATGTATTTGTAAAATTGCTTGTGTTAAACATGTGTTAACAGTGTGTCCTGCCGGACAGAAAAGAAATATGCATTTATATCAGACAATACTGCTGTTACTGAGGAAATGTATATATGTTAACAGAGGATACTGGAAGAAAAGAGGTTAATCTTAGTTCAATTAACTTTGAAAAAATAATGCAAAATTAAATTACTTAATATAGGCCATAAAGATTGTATCTTACAGTTCTGATTTCCCAGACATTCTGTTTCTGGCTGTAAACAAGTACTAGGAAGCCTTCTGTATTGTCTTTAGCAGTGAATGAGTTGCTCTTCTGAAAGGGGTAGACATTTAAAACTGTTTTATGACTTCCAGAAGCCACAGCATATCTTAGCAAAGGTCTGTGCATGTGTATTATTGACAAATATGTATGAGATTTTGGGTCAGTTGGTAGGAAAGATGGTATTATGGAAATAAGATGTCAGATGACCAGATGTATGTGATGTCATTCTGTAATCCAGGAAAAAAAATGCTTTAATACTAAATGAGAAAGAAGTCTGAGGGCACTCTATTTTTGGAACCTAACAAAGAAGGAAAACCACTAAACTACTTCATCTTGCCTTGCTCTAGAAAGTGACCAGGGAAAAGTAATTATTTAGATCACTCAGGAAAATATAGTGAGACTAGTTAAGTACCAATTTTCTGTATCTGTGTGAATCTATTCAACTGTGTTATTTTAATATTTCCTGTGTTTATTGTAGCTAGATATTTTGTATTTATGGGTTCATTATTATTTATTATTAAATATATATAAACTTTTCATTGTGGTTGGTCCTTTATAGAATATACTAACCTTTCAAAGTACTTATATCTATTCGGTGACTCTGTGGCCTCTCCTGAAAGCCTTACTGCATTGGCCAAACACTATCATTGTTATTAACATTATTTTCACTCAGTATAATTGGGAAATCTAGTAAGAACCTTAGAGTAGCTGGCGTTGGCATGTCTGGTGGCAGTGTAACTACCATATAGTTGGGGCAGAAGGGGGCATAGCTAATAAATCTGTGCCAGCCTTTCCTAGGTGTGTGTGTGTGTGTGTGTGTGTGTGTGTGTGTGTGTGTGTGTGTGTGTGTGTGTGTGTGTGTGTGTGTGTGTGTGTGTTGTGAAAATCAAATCTCAAAGAGTGTGTGTGTGGCAGCTGCTTTGAGCAGGGACACAAAGCACTGGTTTCACAGAGAGCGTACTGGAGGACACTGGAGGACTTGGCTTCGGTATTCAGCTGAGGATTCATCTCTGCAGCTGTGCCAGTGAGGAGTCTTACTGGGGCTCTGTACAGAGAGAGACAGAGAGAAATCCAGACCTCAGACTAAGTGTGTTCCCTGTGTTCTCTTAAGGGAAATTGCGCTTGATGCAGACAGCTGCATCTGGAAATACTGTGTGTATCTATTTTTGTTCCAAGTGAACATCCATCTCCAGTGTCAGTGGCGAGGATTCCATCTCCTTGATTAATGGCCCAGGGAGGAGATGTCATAAAGGGTATCTGACTATCTTCTTTATCTTTCTGTCTTTGCCTTGCAACCTGATATAGTTTCTTTGTGCCACCTACTTAGTCACTTTCCAAAAGTTGGTAGAGTGCCTCTGATGCTCTGTTCTTTGCTATTGCAACCCCTTTCTTATCTTCTTTGTTAGCCAACCAGTATTCTTTCCTAGCCTGGTCAGTCTTTTCTACCACCCACTTTTTTCAGCACTCCTTTTTTGATGACTTATTGGACTTCTGCTTTCCAGAATCAGCTTTCCTTATGTACCTTATTTCCATACCTGGCTTGGCCACATAACTGCTCTGTATTCTTCACACATGCTGTTTTGAGATTCTGCCATTCTTCTCAAACTCCACATATTTCCTTCTCTTCTTGGGGATGCTAGAGCCTTGAGTAATTCCTTGAACTGTTGTACTTTCTCTCCCATCAACTTCCAGGTCTGCAGCCTGGTCTCTGTTGACCTTAGAGCCTTCTCTGACCACTGCTTGCAGCTTATTGTAGCAACCGGTGGTTTGTGCTGTGTGCCAAATGTTTTACTGGGGATAATTTGGCAATTATTGATTCTACCCCAGTGCCTTTTCTTACTAGGAAGAAGTCTACCTGAGTTACATGTTGGCAATTGTTGTGTGTGAGCTTGTGACTGTCTTTCTTTCTTTCTGATCCATATATTGGTTACTATCAATCATTTGCCAGGCAGAAGTCTAGAATGGCATTTTCTTCATTATTCCTGTTGTCCCACCCATGTGGACTGAGGCAGTCCTCATATCCTGTTCTGTCTGTCTCAATATGTACATTCAAGTCACTCATTATCAAAACCAATTCATTTGTCCCATTTTATCTAGTAGGCCCTGCAACTGCTGTCTGAATGCACTCTTTTCCTTGGTATCACAAACCTGCTGTGGAGAATAGGCTGCAATTAAGTAATACTGTCCTGTCGTAACACTAGAGTCTGATTGCCATGAGTCTGTCACTAATTCTGATATCCCTCATTGCCTTCTGAAGCTTTTCTCTCACCACAGTTCCCATACCATTGCTAGCCACTCCTGCTCCTGTGTAGTAGAGTCTGGCTCTCAAACCAAGAGGCTTCACTGCACTGCCCTTCCATCTGGTCTCTTCGATACATAGGATGTCCAGCCTCCACTTTGTCATCATGTCATCCACTTCCAAGCTGCATCCTGTCAGTAAATCTACATTAAATGTAGCAATCCTTAGTTCACATTTAGCAGGTTGATTGGTTTTATGTCCATGTTTCACTCAACAGAGCTATCCCAGGTAACCTAGGCTGGGCATCTAGACACCATCCAGCCAGTCGCTTATTGACCCAGGACTTCTGGGCTTTATGGCAGACACACTCCTCCCACAGTTAGCATGGGTCCCTGGTGTAGGATAGAGTACACTGAGTCCTCAACCCACTTATCACTGGCAAATACCCATGACCATTTAGCGACTTTTTAGTCAATATGACAGAGTCACCCACAGCCATATTTTACACCTTCAAGTGGCCAGCCCTGCCATGGTGCACAGTCTGTGATCCATGTTCTCCTGTCTTGATGATAATGTGCACCATAGTAGATGCCCAAAGCAGTTGGTCTGTAAAACTCTTCCTGCTACAGAGTACTATGTAGAGTCTGTGCTGCTGCCCACCCCTCCATTCATTAGTGAGTTTGAAATGGAAACACTCAGTGTGTTTTTCAGAGATGGGAGGAACCCCACAGAGACAAAGGGAGAACATGCAAACTCCAGACATTGAATGGAGGTCAGAACTGAACCATGTACCTTGTGGGAGATGAAGACCTTAACCATTATACCAACTTAATAAGTCAAAGCTCAATAAGTTCTCGAATCTTGGTGCATTAACCAATATCTCAGCATAAAGTGTACAGTGTTCAGCTCAATGTCCAGCAGTTGTCAGTGTTTAACTACATGTACAGCACAGGCTTAGATGTCCTCCAATGTGCTGATGCCAACCTCACTGGGCCAATTTTACAATGTGATAATGCTATGCTTCCAGAGCATTCATTTGTTACCTGCCAATCGAGGACTGGTACCCCAGTGAGCATTTTTCTGAAGATATTCTATAACTTCAGAATGAACAACTTCAAAGAAGATGCTGACAGAAAGGAGACTGCAGTGCATCTGAGCACACAGCTGGACCTATGAAGAGATGATGCAGCTGCTGACCATTTATGTCCAACATGATGATAGGCTGACTGCATACCAAAGGATCTTTGCCATGATCGATGTTTGAAAATAGATTGCCAAGGAGCTTCATTGATTGACCAGCATCTTCAGAACTGGAATAGGTCCTACACCATTATGATGACCTCTATTTTAGGTATAGGGAGCAACTACTAGATTGAATTGATGATGCCCCCCCACACAGCCCCTAGATCCCTATAGTAAGTGAAATATTCCACACCCTTTCACCTTCATCCTTTACTATGCAAGCATTAAAATGGGATTGTTCATTAATGGTGAGTACACTTACAGTATATATTTTACATTCAGGTAAAGGTAATTATATCTACATAGGCAGTTTGTTACACAGGAAACATATTTATAATGCTCTGACTGTATTTGCAATATTAGTTTTTTTGGTTGTGTTACCATCAATAGCGCTGATGTACTCTACAACAAGCTTCATCAATACAAGGTTGGAAGATGTATAAGTGCACATTCCAGAGTTACCCTTAGTTGAACAAAAGCTATCCATTTCTTCAGCAGTAAAAATTATCATATTCAGCTATTAACTCTTACATGTAGTCTCTGTAATTGATACTTACACATCTGTAGGGTGCCCCCAGCCCTACATTCCTTGATCCAGTGTTCAAGGCTATCCCTCTTCCTCCTCTGGAGGTCACTGTAGTGATGTCTACTTTGCTGACCAGTGGGGGGAATACCAGTAGTACTGGTCAAAGCCCAGGCAAGACTATTCCATGCCTCTGACTTGTAATACAAGCCACATCAGTCCCTCTGGAATAGCCTGTGCCCATGTTCATTCACTAAGAGTCCAACAAACACTTTGAACTGCTGCACACCTCATCTTTGAGTATGGAATCTCAATCCATCTCCAAAAACTCCTGCCATGCCTACCCCAGATCAAGACCAATGTAGACCAATGGTGTATGTATGCCAATTGCAGGTAATATGGTTATTGGGAGTAAGCACTTTTATGTTTTGCAATGGTTGAAAATGTTGTGCATCGCTTACCATTGCACAGAGTGCTCAAGGGTGTGCACTGCCAAGAAATGTGTTTAATAATTGAATGAATCCAGTTTCTATGTGCAGCTCTCTGGGTCCTGTCTGCTACCAGTATGGTCCATTCATCCAGTTTGTGAACTGCCGTACTTCACGCAAATCAAATGAGCACAGCCAAACCCATTTGTGCTAAGAGATGCAATGCACAACCACTGCCCCCCAAAAAAAAGAGAAATAGTTTAAATGAGGAAAATCAATCTATGAAATACACAGTTGAAAATGTTAGTACACATGTTATATGTCTACTGTACATAGGTCTGGATTTCAACTCTCACTCCAATGCATCTTCAGAAAACAGAATGGGTGCCTTATCCCTCTTTTCCACACAAACAGATTTACAGCAAAGAACTGAAGTCATTTCTCACACAACCAAATGCAACTGAATGTACACTGATATCAAGGCATAAACCGTTATTTTTACATTTATTATATTTAGTATATTTTGATGTAGTGCATTTAGTGATCACACAACCTGTTATGATTACTGCTTCCAAATATGCAGATCTGACTTACCTTTCTGTGTTTCTTGGTCATTCATCAATTATCTGACCAGTACTCAGAGACATGCAGTGTGTAAGCCAGTCTATATCATTGACCATAAAATGTGTGAGGATATTAACTGGGAATAATATGATATGCAGTTGCCAATGACTAAAGGGCAGGTGGGAAGACAAAAACAAGCACAGACTGCTCTTTTTTGGGGGGGAGGAAAGTTGAGTTCCTGTTATGGCACATGCAAGGGTACACTGGTCTTTCAAGGTGGGGGACAAAGCTGAGTTACTGTTATGGCACACAAAAAAGCACAGTGTTCCTTTGGGGAGAACAAAGGTGAGTTACTGTTATGGCACAAACAAGGATATGTTGCTCTTTTTATTGTCCTTGTTGTGCATCCTGCCTCTTGTTTTTTTTTATCTTGTGAGGGTTGTGAAATCAGAAACTACAATGTGTTTCAATAGCTTCTAACATCTCTCGTTACTGAGTTTCCATTAAAGACTTATGCTGCTAAACTTGGACGGCACAGTGGTGCAGTGGTAGCATTACTGCCTCACAGCAAGAGGTTCTCTGGTTCAATTCTTGGCTGGGATGCCTTCCGTGCGGAGTCTGCATGTCCTCTCTGCATTTGTGTGGGTTTCCTCTGGGTGCTCCGGTTTCCTCCCACATTACAAAGACATGTATCTGGAGCATTTTTCCCTGGGCCTCCACTGAAAATTGCCTTTGTTCCAAGTCGGACTTTCCCGGTGAACAAATGTTAAATAAAAAAAAAAAACTGATGGCATGCAGTGATTGTCAGTACCTTGGAGAGGTATGACTGTCTGAACCTTTGATGCATGAGGGCTACTACTTGTTCATGGACAAGTCAAATAAGTCTCTTCTGTCGCATGTTAAGATAATTTCTGTAATCTCCCACCTTTGACTTGCTTACTGTACCAAGTGATGAAATACAATGATATGCCAATAATGCCATGATATTTGTTAAACAAGACACTCTAGGTGCATGACTTATCTTGTAAATGCAACAGTCACCACAGTGTTTGATCAGGGTTGACTCTGTCTGATGCAAGCAGTACACAGCCAATACATGAAAGGGTAAATGTTGTGTGAGTTGCCTGGCATCAATGTTACAATATGTATGTGAGGAGGAGGAAGGATTTAGGCTCCTAGGTGGTAAGTGAGAGTGCTATGCATTATCTCTTAGCCAATGCAAGGGAATACTGAGTGTGCCTATGTCTGCCTAAACCTACACAGGCTGATGGTTCCACCTCTGATACAAACACTAACAGTGGCAACAAATAAGAGCTTTAAATGAAGAACGCAAAGGAAAGGAAAAAGAAAATGCCATGCTGTCAAACAATCCTAAGATCGGAATATCATGGCATGACATGTGATGCACACCATATGTTTGGACATGAAAATCCTGTAAGAGACATGTCAGAAAGTAATTATACACACTGCAGTTTCTTACGTCACAACCCTCACAATAGGATCCACTATAACATTGTAACATTTTGATGCTATCAGCTGTGGAACTTTCCAAGTCCAATATAAGTTAAATGTACAATGACCATTAAACACCACAAATGCAGGTATACTAAGCAGTAAGTTAGCTATGCACCTTGAGCATCAGATAGAAAGCCTTTGTCTCCCTGAATCCAAAATATAGAAAACAGGGATATGGCACAGTTATCATTAATTGCACAGGATGCTGTGTGGTGCTCATCACAGACAGAAGTTACAAAGTAATGATACACACTGCAGTTTGTGACTTCACAACCCTTACAACAGAATTCACTATAAAGTTGTCACATGTGGATGCTATAAACTCTCTAAATTTCCAAGGGCAATATAAGTAACATGTACAATGAACATTTCTACAACACCAATGCATATGTAGTAAGTAGTTAGCTAAGCACCCTGATTTTCAGACACAGATTTTGTATCCCTGAATCAGAAAAGTAAAACACAGGGATATGGCACAGTTATCATCACTTGCACAGGATGTTGTGTCAGAGACAGGAAGCCTATGCTGACAAAAGAGGCCGGTGAGTGTGTGTGAGTACAAAAGAGAAGGCAGACATTTGGGCAAAAAAAGGTCAGTGTGACAAAAGAAGTAACTGTTACGTGTGTGTCTCTGTAGGGGTCCTCCAGGTGAAATTAGTGTGTGATTGTGTGCATGAACACAGCAAAGCTGGGTGCTAGCTCTACATCATGGTGTGTTGGACAGGTATGAGCTGTGCATGGAAGAGGTGGCAATTCTTCATTGTCATCCCCGACCATGAGAACTGGCTCTTTCAGGATTTGCACTGGCATGCTGACATCCAGGACCATGCTTAGATGCAGTGCTGCTCACTGAACATGACTGCTGTCTGCTGGTTGAGCTCCCTTTACAGGAATGCCCAAGAACAACAACCCCATGTCCTGCCGCATCTGGGTGTGGACAGCATATTCACTAATGGAGCAGTAGAACTACTGCCACTGTAGAAGTGTGATCAGGCATGGCCACGTTGGTTATCAGCAAATGTTGTAGCTGACCTACGCCTATGAGGATGACGTTCCCCTCCCAGCAGATGTTCCATTACAGTTGCTGCTTGTTCCATGATAGACATGCCTTGTTCCATTACAAGACACCTCTCATTCTGTGTCATTCATCGATCCAGTGAATTGTCAACATAGTGGAGACAGTCATGCATGTCAGCACGAGCCTCATTCACAACCCCAAGAATTTGTGTGGAGCACCTATGGGAACATACCTGTGCCTCCATGATAGCCCTAAACATATGTAGATGTCACAGGAAATGACACCTGCACCAGGTGCAGAAGGGACAGCAGGCCCCATCTGAGCACCCCTATCAATCTTCCTGCACGGCACCTTTCCCACACTTTGGCTACAGCCAGATTCAATGGGCACTGAAGCCACAGTATCCATACTTCCCTGATTAAGGCCCTTGCCCTCCACCTGTCCAATATCTGTGGGCTCAGTGGAATGGGTAGGCATAGGCCTACTGGTTGTGTACAATGTAAATGCAGGGAATGGCAGTATGTCAACCTGTGTGTTAGATTAAACCTCTGTATCCTCTTACTGTGCCTTATGTTAGCCACCATCATCATCACAGTGTGCTGAAACACTGACATCAGGTGGCACAGGGCCCACAGTTCCACTGTCAGACTCACCTGTGATAAAAAAACAGGAAACACAGGAATACATGAATACATCACTACAATAGTGCAATATATTCTAACAAAGTAAACCTACTGCCACTATTGTAGACAGTCCAGCAATGCATAAAGCATATCTAAGATCAATATTGCACACTACATTATTTGTTTAAATTGATCAGCAGTACTGACATAAAACTAATTTGCTTACCAACTGCAGAAGACAAGCATTCCTGAAGGCCTGATGGTCCTGAAAGAAGTTAATCAAGAGGTAAGGACAACATCATTCAACAGTACTACAGAGGTTAATACATTTGTCCATTTATAGCTGCAGTAAACAATTGTTTAAACAAGAATGTGGCTGACAACTCCAAGCTAAGCTTATACCTGCAACAATCTTCCGTCCCTCACTAATCAAATAAATACATGTGACACAGATTTACTTATTAATTTGAATTCTTTAATTATATAACAGTATTCAACTGTTCATATATCATGGCCTACCTGGAAGCTCCTCCTGGGATGTGGCTGGTATATCTGAAATGCTGGCTCCCACATTCAGCACTTGTGGTACTTCAGTGTCTTGGGAGCTGTCTGTGCTCCTTATATTTGCTAGGAACTGCTTATTGGAGGTCAATGGTGGCTCCCTAGGAAGGCCTCCACCTGCACCAAGAGGTCATGGCCTACTGCAGCTGCTCGCCTTCTTGCAGAGTTGATCATATCAGATACTACAAAGCATACCATGAAGTTTTAGGATACATTAAAAGCCATGTCACTGTAATCTGTCTGGTATAGGATGAGGTTGTGTCTGTCTGGCCTGCAGCCCACTTTCTGACCACATCCTGGTGGGATTACTGCATATCTATAACAATCATATAGCTGATGATATCACCAGAGTCTGCTGAGGCCAGACTAAGTTTCCCACATGCTGATGTAAAATGCTGTCTGTAGTGTCAAACAAGAGCTCACACACACACACACACACACACACACACACACACACACACACACACACACACACACACACACACACACACACACACACACACACACACACACACACACACACACACACACACACACACACACACACACACACACACACACACACACATGCACACACCAAGTTGACTGCAGTGAGAACAGAACCTTTACCTATCACAGTACACAGACTATGGAAGACAGTTTTTAACACAAGCACCACAGCACAAGTCTGATTTATAAAGGAGTGCAGGTGAACTTATAGTAGATGACCACAGTAGGCCTTATGGCAGACAAGAGTTTGGGAAGACCTGTACGAAAGGGGTGTGAAGGCATGAGCAACTATAACAATTATGGCCATCCATGCCATTGGACATGGAACTGTAGGACACCATGTTTAATCTGCTGACTAGACACACACACACACACACACACACAGTGAACGGAAGTGAGAACAGAACCCCTACCTAAGTGCACAGACTACAGAACACAATACTTAATGCAAGTGCCACAGCACAAGTCTGATTTATACAAGAGTACAGGTGAACTTATAGTAAATGACATCAGCAGGCCATTTGAGGAACAAGAGTTTGGGGGGCCTGCATAAGGACATAAATTCATAGCGTCATTTGAGGCTACTAGCCTAATAGCACTAAGCTGTTTAGAAGCCTAGCTGTGTAACAACACAAGTACCCTTATTGAGTATAGCTGGATGTTTGGGTTTAGCAGAGCAAGGTTGTGAGCACCACCAAATGGCCCTGTCCATGAGGGAGCACACAACATTATATAATACACTTTGTAGTGTGGTTGATATATGTGTGGAAAATGTATTGAAACTCTGGGGTTGTAGTACCTGTGGGGGATGGCAAACACATGTATACATTGTAAATATATGATGTATAGTTCTATTGGGACCTTAGTTTGTAATGTTTTCACATGTATTTTTATGTCATACTAAGGAAATGGACAATAAACATCAGTAATAAAGCATCATATATAAAGTTCCATAGTGTAGTGAGCAGTGGATTTGCAAGATGGTTAAGAAAGGGTGCACACATGCAAGATACACCTGTTTGCATATAGGTAAGCAGTGTGCAAACATGAGCCAGATTGTTACCACCTCACAGTTCGTATCATCTAACATATACCTGCTAGTTATCAGCACCACATTTCTGGATGGTAAGCAGAGAGAAAAAATAGCAAGCAATGCAACTTCAGGGTTATTACATGTACAGGCCATTCTGTATGTGTTACTGACAAAAGTGAAGGCCATGCCAGTTCAGATAGAAAAAATACATGTAGAGAACTATAGTACACAGTATATCACAACCACCACAGGTTTATGAAGTACTACACAACCAAGATCAAAGTGGAATAAACTTCACAAGATAAAAAGCACAGGTTTATTCTAGCACCTCGGTGTAAAAAACACCTTAATGGAATACAGAGCCAATCACTAATGCTACTTAAATACACATTTTAATAATAATTAAACAATAAAACAATAAAAGAATTAAATAAATTTAACTATTTCTTAAAGCAAACATCTCCAATTAATTTCACCATTAAGTCCTCTCGGGACCATGGTATTGAATTTCAAAATATAAATACTCTCTTTATATAAAAGTTTATCTTTTAAAATATTCTCGTCACCACAATAAGAAATTATTTGTTCCAAAACACATTCTTTTAACAATGAATAGTCACTATTATGTGATTCTATAAAATGAGCAGCAATAATTTTTTCTTTCCTCCCATTTTTAATGTCTCTAATGTGTTCCATAAAATGTGAGTGGAACATCCTCTTTGTTTCCCCCATGTAACACATATTACAGGGGCAGCATAAAACATACACTACCCCCTTAGATTCACATGAAAATTTTTCTTTAGATGTGAAGGGTACATTGTTGATATATTTAAAACAGTTAACTATATGTGGATACACCGGACATTTGCCACATTTAAAGGTACCTGTCTGGAATATACAACTACGTACTACACAATTCAGCATACTGAAACGTCCCCGTACTAGCATATCTTTTATACTTCTACCCCTTTGGTATGGTGTAGAGAAATGTTTTGGTAGCACATCAGATAAAAAAATCATCATTCAACAAAAACTTCCTATGTACCCCTGATGCAATTGTACCATTTATTTTCCCTTCTAATTCTAAATCCAAGAAATGAACTTTAGTTCCCTGTTGCAAACCATCAAAACTCAGATCAAAAGGGTTTTGGTGTAACTCAAGTACATTTTTTTAATATTTTCTCTGCCTCCTTCACATATATAAATCAAATTGTCAATATAACGATAATATTTTTTGACATATTTTTTCATGAATTCCTGTCTAAACAGAAATGTTGTTTCAAAATATGACATAAATAAATTTGTGTACATGGGGGCAAAAGGTGCCCCTATTGCAGTACCTTCCTTTTGTCTATAAATCTGTTGATTATATATAAAAAAATATTCGCCAAACAAAATTCTGTCATTTCTAGTACACAGTATCTATAGTACACAGTATACCTGCAGTCATATACTTGATCATAAATGTTATAATAGATAGATTGCTAAATCAATAAAACTAGTAGTGTATGCAATTTGCTGTTTTAGAACCTAGGTCCATATGTTTGGCAGTCCTACAGTTACACCTGTTGACACAAGAGGGTTGAAGAAACAGTTGTCTGTGTTGTACTTCATCAGTAAAACAAAGGTTGCACACTCTATACTAGAACTTAGTACCATCTATACTCCAGGCAGAGTTTTTATGATGGCCAAGGGCATTCATTGACTGTATCTGGTTTCTCTTTCTAGCTGTCTGCTTCCTAGGTGGTCCTTTTTTTGCTGTGTCTGCAATGCCACATTTTGCGCAAACCATATACGCACAGGCAAATCAGAATTAATTTCGCTGGTTCCACTGTTTGTGCTATGCAGTGCATCACAAAAAAGTGGAATTAAAAACAAGAAAAGTAAAAAAAGGGGGCGACATATGTGAAATGAGCAAGAGCAGTGTATGACATACACAGTAGAAAATGATAGTACACATGAGATATTTCTACATAGTTCAGTATTTGAACTCACAGCAATACAGCTTCAGAAAACAGGATGGATGCCTTATTCCTCTTTGCCACACAAAAGCTTTGTAAAAAGAATGGAAGTCATTATTCACACAGCCAACTGCATCAGAATGTACACTGCTATCAAATAATCAGCTGTATTTGTACATTTAACTTTCTTTGTTATATTCTGACATAGTGCACTTAGTGATCATACAACCTGTTATGATTATGCTTGCAAATATAGAGCTCTGTCTTACATTTCTCTGTTTCCTGGTACTTCATCAGTTATCTGACCAGTAGTGTGAGACATGCAAGTTTTAATATGCATATGTTAAAAGCAGAGTACAAGTAAAACACAGTGTAAAGAAAATAAATCACAGTATACAAAATAGAAAAAGGCAATAATGTAATAAAAAATACAACAAATAAAAAGCAAACTAACCTATCCCTCACAGCAAACTGTAGCAGAGTCTGGGAGAGCCTTTCCAGTAAAGCTCTGAAATGTTTTATTTTGCCCCTTAAACAGAGGGTTTAGTTCCTAGCTCCACTGCCTCAGTTCACAGATGATTAACCTTAACTCACCTGTTCTAACATATGTGTGACTCCTTAATTGACCTGTTCTAATTTCTGTCTGACTCACAAGAGACAGAGCTGTGGTCTCTTTTCAAGTTTTAATATGCAGTTAAAACCAGAATACAAGTAAAACACAATGTAAAGAAAACAAATTACAGTATACAAAATAGAAAAAGGTAATAAGGTAATAAAAATGCAACAAATAAAAAGCAATCTAACCTTGCCCTCACAGCAAACTGTAGTAGAGTCTGGGTGAGCCTTTCCAGTAAAGGTGAGCCTTTCCAGTAAAGGTTCAAGGGTGGTTTGTTTTTAAAGTTTGTTTTGGGTTTATTTCTGGTAGATACAGCAGCCTCAATACAGCTACTGATATGGTTGTGCAGAGTTTCTCTGAACAATTCTACATAGTTTGCAATGTTTTCTGGGTTTGGAGGGGCAGGGAATTTTGACACTTTATCACTTAATAAAATGTAGTTTGCTCTGGAATTGTTTCTAACTGTTATGGGTTTTACTGAGGTGACCAAATTGAGTTTTATTTCAAAGGTGACAGCTTTGTGATCTGATCTTACCAGGAAGGACATGACACTTGGAAGGAGTGTACAGTGTTCTCCCATGTTTGACAATACCAGGTAGAATACATTTTTATGGTTAGTAGGCATATGCACCATCTGGTCTAGAATTTTTATGCTTACAAAGTCCAGTAATCTCTTTGCCTGCAAATTTTAAGCTGTATAGGACTTCTAGTCTATTTCCATATAATTTGCTTTTTCCCTTTTCTAAATATTCCACTTCCATTTGTTTTATTTCCTTTACAATATTCAATACTTCACTTGCTGTTGGTTTAGATTCTGATTTCTATTTTCTAATAATTGCTTTTTTGACAGCAAAAGCATTAAACAAATCCTTAACATGTCTAGACAATTCAGATTGGGTCTATATCACTTCGACGAAACGGCAAAAGTTCGAACACCATATGTTCAAACTTCTAACCTCAAAGTGCAAAACCATCGAAGGCTTAGAACAGTGATTTGTTTTTCCCAGGGAAAAAAATCACTGTTCCAAGAAGCACACACACAACACAAGCACACCAAAAAACAGCAATCCACACATATGCACTTAAAATCTTACATCTAACCCTACACTAAACTGTACATACACTACTATCTATCCACTTAACTTAACCCAAACCCTAACCCTAAGGTCCGTCACTATTGCACACTCACCTGACCCACACCCTAACCCTAACTCACCTTTTCCGCCCTAACCCTAAAGTCTGTCACTATCGCACACCCACCTCACCCGTGCCCTAACCCTAACTCACCTAACCCACACCCTAACCCTAACATCCGCACAATCACATACGTACCTGAACCCGACCTGTAACTTTCCACCACAGTGCTGAAAATAGTGAAGCCACAGAAACGGCCAACCAAATTCTTTCCCTGGAAAGAATTCGGTATTCCGTGGCTTCACGATAATCAGTTTTCGAACTTCACAGTTTGAACATATGGTGTTCAAACTGCTGAAGTTTCGATGAACTGATAGGAACCTATTCATATCTTATGACCCAGCCCAAAAGAATAATTTCCTTATATAGCTATTTTCTCCTCCAATATTTATGACAGAGTACTCTGTCAGGATTTTTTTTTAATCTGCCATCACTTAACACTAACAAAACCCATGTTGCCAGTTATCTCTCCTTTTCTTTCATACCTCTAGCATTTGTAATCTACCAGAGGAAAAATTCTCTGAAGTCTGCTTGGGGGTACTGAAGAACAATGCAAACACTTCCAAATATAATCCTAAATGGTCTGAACTTTGTTCCATACTTGGGGGGGGGTATACAGTTGTCCTTTCACTGTTCCTTTATAAATTGCCTTATCATTTTCTTTTCCTAATGCTCTCCAACATCCTCTGATTGAGTCTTATAGTTACCATGCAATATTGTATATGCTCTACTAATTATACCTTTTCAACAGCATTCTCTGCTGTAGACTCGACTAAAAACTCTATCAGATATTCCACTCAGCACTCCCCTATTCCTTTCTCTTTGTCCATAATCTGATATCAGTCCCTGGTACAGAAGGGAGTCTCTAACCATCAGTCCAAACTTTTCTTGACCTCAACCCACTCTGTTACCTTTCCCCTCTCTAGTTACTTCCTCTCAATGCCTTGACTCCTTTTCCAATTTTCTTCAGTAAATTCTAGCTCATTCTTGCTTATTTTACATACAACTACTTGCAGGTATCCCTATTGGCAACATCTCCTTTCTCCACTTCCATAGTGACTTAGTTCTTAGAATAATTTCTGCTGTTTTATGAATATCATATTCTGCATGTAAATCAAAACTTCACTGTTGCTCTGTTGACCAAATCCACACTATATTGAGCTCTAAAAGCTTTGTTAAAAGTAATGTTATTTCTGATCAGCATGGTATAAACTTTTACAGATATTGTACAATTCGTAGGAACTGCATAAGAGGTGACATAGTTGGCTTCTACAGCTTCACTATAATATACAGTCTGTCAGCATTAAGTAGTAAACCATTTTATGGAAGGTGATGACCCATGTATTTTTAGTGAGGTTACTTCTAATGACATTTTGATTTACTATGCCTTCAAATCCTAAATTTTCAATCTATCCAGTAGTTTAATCAGATGTTAGCCATATGTTTACCTTACAGGACCACAGGCTACAATGTAATGAATACTGTTAAAGACACCTTCCACCCCTTCAATCATATTCACTATTGCATATTGAAACAATTCATGACCTGATAAAATTCCAAAGGGTAGTCTTAGAAATTCTTATTTACCCAATGGTATATTAAACTTACAAAGTTTAGAACTCTCTTTTATCAAGTGTGATTTACCAAATCCCTGGTTTATATCTAGAATAAATAAGAATTTGTTTCTTGGAACTGTGGAAACTACCATTTCAATCGTCTTCAAAGGGTAATGTCCATCTTGATCAATTTGCTACAACGTTATGGATCATTACAAATCCTTACTTTGTTTTGTTTGAACAGAGTCACTGCATCAATGACTCACTCAGCAGGCTCAGGCTGTTTAACTATTAAACTTACAGACTCCATATATTTCAGCTGTTGTATTTTTGTTCTCAGTACTATGGGTATTCCACATGGTACATGCATCGCAGAACTGGTTTTGGCAGCAACTTAATTTGATATTCTGACTGCAAGTATCACAGTTCTTCAATCAATATGGAATACACCATTTCAAAATATCGCTGTCAATGCTTTCTATTTATTCAGCACTCTATATCTCTGCACTGCAATTAAGTACCCATACCAATCACAAATGCGTTATGAATAGCATTAGTGTTGGGCAATAAACTTTTGAACACACATTCCAGTGTTCTTGCTTCATTATTAATTCACAGCTTATGGATGAACCCATATTGCCGAACTGAAAAACATTTCTATCAGCACAGAGATTACCTATGCAAATGCTTTGACTGACACCTCTTACAATCTTAAAGGACTATGTCTCAAATAGCTTATGTACCTTACCAGTAGCATTGCACTCACTTTTGTGCTCACATACATTTTTATCACTGACACCATAACCGCCATCAGTTTTAATCTGAATGGTATGCTTAGTTTAGCCAGTAGTCCTACAATTGGAGGTCAGTCAGATCTCTAGGGGTGGTAATATTACAGGAGGAATTCCCCTGTAGTTTATGGATGTTGGCCACTGTGTGTGGTTGCAACAAATATGCATACATGCACGCACACACACACACACACACACACACACACACACACACACACACACACATATATATATATATATATATATATATATATATATATATATATAGAGAGAGAGAGAGAGATAGATATGGAAAGAGAAAGAAAGATACACTGAAATTAAAATGTTGGTAATAGAAATGTTTACATCCCTTCAACTGCGTTTTCACATTATACGTCTTATGGGAATGTTTTCATAGCAATTAGTGAAATCATTAAGTCTTAACTGCCGATCAGTATAGTAAAAAAAGTAGCCTAGGTTGTTAAAATCATTAATTTAGTTCCACACTATAGGACCATTTGGAGGGAACATTTTGAAGTATGTTGTGAGAAAGGGTTCAATCAGGGCTAATGCACAGATTATATAATATCTGGATTATATCTTGTGGAAGTACTTGTTTTTCTATTAAAAGTATGGCCTGGATACTGTCATGAATTCATTGTTTGTTTTACTTCTAAAATTGCAAAACCAAGTAGCCTAATATTTTATTTTGTGAACTTTAAATAAACCTTATTTATTTATGTATATCCTACCTTTGATGTCTTCTTGGAGCTTATACAGACGGAGAATGTGGGGGCAGGCAGTTGGCCAGAGACTTGCCAATATCTGGCTCCTTGCCATAGCTTTGTTGCCAAGAGCAACCCACCTTTGGGCTTCAAATTTTCCGCAGAACTAACTCCTAAGTTTCTGGTGTAGTTATCTTGTTTCCACAACCATGGGGAAATTCCTAGGGGAAATTATAGCCTTACAGGTGGGTGCTGATCAGAAACTGATGCAACACATGAAAAAAGCTGATTATCTGGACCAAAAATAAATACCAGTCTGAAGTTTATGCCACTTGTGATGAAACTTGCCAGGAAGGATGATTTGGAATCTTGTTTAGTGACATTTGAGAGCTATTCCATTACAGAGAACTGCAGTCATGCAGACTGGCCAAAAATCTTGTCAATCAAGCTGATAGAAGATGCAATGAAAACATACATGGACATAGATGAGACTGATTGTATGGACTATGATAAACTTAAGAAAGAACATTTAAGTTGCTTATGGCATCTGTCTGAAAAGTCGAATACTAGTCATAAGTGAGAAATGATGTAGAATGCAGACAGAAGTTAGTAGCCAATGCCATAGTAGTGGTGTAAGCAAATAATAGTGAATGCAGATACTGCCTTCACTTTTATTAAATGTATGCTTAAATTAATAATGTATCAGAGTATGCATGCACATGCTTGGATGGCTAAAGCACACAGAGCAGTGTATATTTTTAATGTGGCATTAAAAGTAGATACATTTCATAATGGAAAGGAGTATGTCCATAGGGAATTACTACAATGCAAGGAAGGCTAGCAAAAACATTACAGGAATTAATCTGAGTTACTCTAACTGAGAAAAAGGCTGTTACTCCACCATGTGTAAAGGCTTTCTTGCAGTGGCACATTGTGGGGCATCAACTTTTGTCCCCAGACAAATTAGTCAATTCTTGGTGACAGTTCACAGAAACTTAGGGGGCTGATCATGAATCGTGATTTTTAATAGGCAATACAACATTTTGCAGATGGTATACTATACAAAATTCAAGAAAAAAAAACAGAAAGTGAGCTATGGGACATTTGTAGGCAGAGCTGGATCATAGTGCAGTCACATATAGGGTTGTATACAATGGATGAAGTCCATCACAGATGGCAAAAATATTGGGCAGATTTAGATGACCAGTGCTGCACATTTGCAAAAGATTATGCTAAGCTGTATCAGTGTCCACAAATTTCAAATAATGATTCAGAATAAGAACTCTAAATCATAGCTGGATCTTTCACAGGGTTGCCCAGGCATCTGCCTCTGGCCTGGTAATAACAGGGATGGCACATCAATGCTGGCAGTCACATCATTCAAGTGCACTGGCATAGCTATGTGAGAGCTGATAGGGGTTACAAAAAACAGAAATCACTGATTTTATTACTTTTATTTGCACATAAATATGGTTTAACTGCAACTACCATCTGTGCATAGCTGCTCCTCACCCCATTTCAGCTCACTAAAAACAAATGTTCACTCATATTTATATTTTATGCAAAGAATGAACCTTAGGCACCACCCTAAAACACAAGTCCCACAAGACTCCATCCTAGGAGTTTAATGTATTTATTAATGACCTGAACAGAGCAGACAAAGAGGCTACCATAGTACAATGCACTGATGACTCCACTCTAATATGTGTTACTTGGATACTACTCATGCTCCAAGCACGGACTCAGAAACCTTCTCCAGAGAAGCTTGGCTCAGTGACTCACAAATTAATCCAATAAATAAATAAACTACTGCTGTTCACCCCTACTCTCGCTCCTCCCAGTAATCTAAGTTTAATGTACTGTTATCCAATAAGACCAATATAGTACTGGTATCACACATCAAACACCTACTAGGTGCGATTATAGATGACCATCTGAAAATTGGTCTCTACCTTCAACAAACCATAAAGAAGTTGTTCTTTTTCACTATACAAGTACTATTTCTTGTAAAAATTGTTCAGTAAGTCAACATATAGTTAATTTCTTTTGAGTAAATTAATGGTATTGATTACACCCCTAGGGAATTGTATAGTTGTGGCATGAAGGGTGTATTTTATGCTCCTAGATGCCCATGCAATCTCTTTTACACAGGGGGGGGACAAAAAGGGCCTTTATGGTTAGGTTTTCAGAGCATTTGAGGGATATTAGGAATACAAAAGTTGACCGTTCAGTAGCCATGCATTTTTCTCTTTATCATGGGTGGATGAAATTGTCTTCAAGGTACAATTTTAGAAAAAGGTAAAAGTTTTTATTGATATGGATTTAAAACCGAAGCAGCTTTTTAAAAGAAATTTTATTATTTTTTTAAATATGGGACAATGACACCCAGTGGTCTTAACTCAGAATGCAACTGAAGAATGTTTTTATAAGGGAGAGGAGATTTGTTTATTTAAGTTAATTGTTTAATTTAATGAGAGTTTTGATTTGTTGTTTCTAATGTGAGCATGTATTTAATTATTTAACTTAATTTTTGTTCTTTGACTCTTGAAAGGCATTTTGGCTGAGGCACTCGAGAGTGTTTTAGTGTTCCTTAATTAAATGTGGGTCTTTTATACTGGCCTTGGCATTTTTTTAGTTTTTTAATTTTAGTTTTTAGTTTTTCTGTTGGTGGAGATACATGTTAATGCAAAGCCTGTTATTCTAGTACCACTTTAAGTATGTAAGTGGAGAGGAATATTTAAAATATTTCCCTGATTTTGGGCCTTTGATCTGCATTTCTTTATCAGGCACTGTTTTCCTCAAGTGCCCCTGATTTCTCTCAAGTGCCCCTCTAACCAAGGTCAGTTAGGGAACACAGGTATAACACGGCTAGGCTTGTAAAGGCCCTAGGGTCATTAGTATAGTAAACTCCTATGAATCTATGAACCTATAGTTGTCTTCAGAATAATGCATGCTAATACAAAATGTGTTCTAGCAACTTTCTAAGTATACTTTCTAAGTATATAAACAAATCAATATTTAAAATATGTCCCTGATTTTTGGGCTTTTGTTTCTTGTTATTTTGGTCTCTTACTAAGATGCTTTGGGTATTGTCAGGTTATGACGTCTACCTTATGGATTTCCAGTCCAGCTTGCTTCAGTATTAATCCTTGCTATTTTCTTGCTGTAGACTCTCTCCTGGTAACAATATATGTTTTCCTTACTGTGGTCAGTGTGAGGTTTGTGTAATATGTTAATGTGCATGATATAAGGTTCTGCTTCCTTTGATTTTATGGCTTTTAGAGTTACACCTGAGGCTTTGTGGATGTAGTCTTCAGAACATTTGCATAATGTAGTGGTTTGTGTGGTTATGTTTATGTATGCTTATGATTGTCATAGTCCAGGCAAGCAGAAAATTAAGTAAAAAAATACTAATCAAATCTGCCATTTTAATGGCATGTCAGATGCACTTTAAAATAAGGGTAAATGTCAAGGGAATAGTATTTTACTGTCTCTCATGAATAATCTGATTTCATTGTGAAGGCTGTTCTTTTTTTTTTTGGTATATCAAATGGTCTTCAGTGTTTTGCTGTTAAATTTGAAATAAAAAATAAATTAAAATGTCAATGATCATTGTAACCACAAAGAACAAAGTAGTACACACAGTGAGAAGTCTGAACATTATTTTATGGTGACTGGGAAGATATGGCCAATTAAAGGGACAGTGATATTAAAGAGATTTATTTCATCATGAGCCATCTCTTCTGTAAATGGAAGATTGATTATAGGGTTATAGGTAATTAATAGGCTATTGATTGTTGTGTGGACCTTTAGAATCCTAGCCTTACATTCACATGGTGCCTTTTAGCTCTTAGATTTGATGTACATATAACCCAGAGATGGCAAACCAAGGATATCTTGGGACACTTACACATTGCCACTATCAGTGAGGGACAATGGTGCTAAACCAGAGATGAATTTGATGTTAGCCATCCATTCATCCAAACTACATTTGAACAGAGTAAGATAAGTACTTTGCTTTATATAGCGTGGAAGATGGTTCCACAGAGGTGGAGTTCTCATTTATACATACCTATCCCTTCAACATGTTCTGATTGTGCTGCAGAAGAGTGTGAAATCTCATGAATGGGTCTTTATGCCACTACTGGCCTTTCGAATGTGTAATAGATCTGACAAGATAGGGCTCTGTTGATGCTCTATACATGAGGCAGAGGTCACCACTCTGTAGCCTGTATGATGCTGAAAACAAGGACAAGGTTTTATGAAGGTTTGCATATCTTTTATGATTTCATCTCCTAATTTTCCATATGAGGAAACATTGTGGTTATTCCAGTTATGACAAGTGCTTGGACAAGTACATACCAAACGGGACATTATACTGAACGATCAACCTAACGAGTGCTGAGAACAGTTGAATGATTGCATCCTTGGACTTGGGCACCACACCTTTAGATATACGCTGTATGATGAAAAAGGCTTCTTTACAATAATAGATACATGGTGATCTAAGGACATTTCATTTTCAACATTGGGTCCCAGATCGCTGAACACAGGATCAGATTTGAGGGATGTGTTATCAATGTGATAGTTACAAGGTAAGTCAAGCTTGCTGAAGGATATAATTATACATTGTTTTGCACTGAAATTTAGTCCATGGTTTTTAAACCAGCCATTTGTTTGGGACAAACCCTCTTGGAGGATCATGATGTACTTTGTAGAATTTATGATGATATCATATTTGCAGCCATCTGCAAATTCTGCCCTAAATTCTTAAAATTTGTTTTGTTCTCCAAGAAGTAAATGCCAAAGAGGAGTGGCCAAAAGACTGAACTCTGGCATACTCCACTAGTGACAGGTCTTTTAGAGGCGGTAGAGCCACTCAACTTTATTTCCAGGGTTCTATTTGTTATCCAGTTTGCTAGCCAATGAGTTACATATGGATTTGCATTTAGCTCGGAGACTTTGTTTATGATACTTGAATGTGGGATGGTGATGAATGTATATTTGAGGTTTACATATGTGATGTGTGTGCTGTTTTACTCTCATCCTTTGCAACAGTAACTTTTTCAAAGAAGTTAACCAGGTTAAATAGACAGCTGCTTTTGATGAATCCAAACTGTCTTGGATCAAGAGACTGTACGTTACCTATATCCAAGTTTAAAAATCCCCTAATAATCCTTTCAATAGCTTTACGGATTCTGTGGCACAAGGTTTAAGTGCATTGAGATTAGGGAAAGAGGACACTGATTCACCATTTCAGTCCAGTTTATAGTTACTTTAACAGATGAGACAGAATGCTATTTGTCACGATATTTTGATTAGGAATGTAACACTAAATACAAATGATCACCATAACTATATTTATTAAAGGGGGTTGGTATAATGGTTTATATGTTTACCTCATAGACACAAGAGGCAGGATTTGATTGTCACCTTTGAAATGGAAATGGACTAAACCTGAAATGGCCTACAAGGCAGCTAGCATAGTACTTACCTATGAACTTCTGAACTTGATGACATTGGTCAGGCTTATGCATCTATAATTACCCATGTCCACTGAAGTCCTATGTTTGTGTAATGAAATAACTGTTGCTGTCCTCCATTCATGTGATATGATGCTTGTTTTAAAGCTGATATTGAATAGCCTCTGCAAGTTATCTGACAAGTCATGTTTCAGTTTGACCAGCAGGCAGCCTGGTATACTATCTGTCCCCTTGGAGGTAGTGTTCTTGCCCATAGATAGAGCTTTAGAAACTAATTCAGGTGCAGGAGAGTAACCTGAGAATATTGGGGGAGTGAACTTTGATCTAAATTTCTCAGCTAGTAGGTTGTCAGTGTCTTTTGGTTATAAGTATCTGATATCATTTACTGTTAGCTCTGCACAGTGCTAGACATTGTTTCTGAAGGGTCTAACATAATTAAAGAAGGCTTTGTGGTTATCCTTTACCCAGGTTGCTAGTTTTATTTCATATCTGGCTTTGGTTGATTTGATCAGGGTTCAGAGTTCCTTATTTAGTTTAACAAAAACGTTTTTTGGCATCTTGAGAGTTTACTTTATTTTTGCGTACAGTTAGTGTTTTACTTTATTATGCAGCCTGCTTATATTAGGGTTCTAGTGTTGCATTTATTTATTTATTTATTTTTAGTTTGACATTATATTTATTTCTGATTGGGACAAATGTGCCTATGCAACTGTTTGCATGTGCATAGAATTTGACAGTAAAGGATTCAACATAAGCAGTGTGGTTGGCAAGATGGAAGGGGATTCTGAATTTAGCTAGGTCATCATTCAGTTTTAGTAAATTAGCTTTGGCATAATCTCTGAATATTAAGGTATTAGAAGTTGCTTCATGCCTCAGTTTTATAGTGAATATGACTGATTTGTGGTCTGATTTAACCAAGTAGGATGTTATAACTGGTTGGGAGCAAAGCTTCTACATCTTGGTAAGGACCAAATCCAGAATTTCATTGTACCTGGATGGGGAGCAAATAAACTGACACAGAGAGTTTACATTGATGAAGTACAGAAACCTCTGGGCATACATGTTTGAAGATTTATAAGTCTCCAAGTTTATGAAATGGTAATCAATGTCTCCTAGGAGAATGGTGTTTAGTTTATAACATATGGGCTCCATACTAGTTTGTTAGGAGATGTGGGGGGAGGATGGCATAGAGGGGGTTCTGTAATTAGCTATGATATGATATGGGGGTTGTTAACAGTAAGGTGGATTCCAGATCATTATCATATCTAATGGGTCTGGATGTTATTTTGTAAGAGTATGGAGCAACCACTGCCATTAGTATCATTGTCTAATGCAGTGGGCCTGCCCATGTGATAGGCATTGAAACCTTGCACTTGTAGAATGCTTTCATTGGTCTCGAACATGGTCCCTGTGATGAAGCATATATCATTGTTTTCAAGGTTAAACAGTGCTTGTAGGGAGTGGAGTTTTTTGCTAAGGCTTCTAGTGTTGGGCAGCAGTACCTTTACGTTATCAGGATTCTGTTTCTGTTATGTTTTATTTTTATTATATTACTCTGCATGCATTCTGTGCTAGCCATAAGTTTAACACAGCCACATCTCATTGACTTTCTGTTACCTGCTATTGTTGATTGACTGATTCATCATCATTAACCACCTGCTATAGTTATCATTTCAGGTGTGGCCAGTGGAACAGCTAATCATATGGCAAGATGAGGATGTTCTGTTTAAAATACAAAATGCTACAAAATTAATCTTGCATATAGCTGTAGCTGTGCAATGTGGGTATGGAATGTATGTGCCACTGTCTTCCTGTCATTTATGCATAAAAGATGTTTTGTCACCTTCAGAACTTGAGATACAGTACTGAGTCAGAAAACTTTGGTGATTTGCATTATTAGGGTAACAGGAGTGCATACCTGCACTTACCTCTACCTCTTTTCTTTATAACTGCCAGGTGGATCTACTATGGATCACCAAAGTGAACAACACAAGCACTGAAAATAAAAAATAATTATCAAAATACAGAAGGGTGAAAAAGTTAACTTTAAGTATTTCTACTGGGGGTAAGCTCCCCCATGCACCCCCAATGTGGGGGTTTGCCTCACACACATTACTCACTATATAGATATAGATATAGATATACCAACTCAATAGCTGCACCAGTTGAAGAAGGGAAAATTTTCCCAAAATAAGGGAATCATTGCCAGCTCACACAAGTTGCACCATCAATAATTTCCTATGGACAGAAAGTAATCAATGTTATGTTCCTCGGCACCTTCATCTTCGGGCAACTGACAATGAAGTTATTTCACCTCAACCACCTGTATAGGAGCCCTGCCAGCTATTACATTTTGTGGTCAGTAACCATTGTAGCTAAGCAGAAGCTTTTTTGATTCCCAGATAAACCACTACTGAAAATTACATAACTAGCCAACTAACTAAATAACTAAATAGCCCTACTACTTTTCTTGGAGCTTGCAGATATTCTAAAAGAACTGTAACGAAGATGAGTACATGTCATTTTCTTTTTCTTTTTTCTTTCAATAGCATAGTACCATTTCATTTAAATTTATTTTCTAAGTAGTGAAGTGGCACATGAGTGTTTTAATAGAATGACTACCTTCGTAAAACAAACTGAAAACATTCAGTGAATTAAAAGGTGAGATTTCCTTTTTCTTTCTTTTTTTAAAAGAATATTACCAGTTCTTTTAAATATACCCCTGGATTCAGCAAGCCCTGCACAGTGTGCAGGACTAGTGCAGGAGCTCCAGCAGGTAATATGTCTGCCGTGCGATCCAGGAATAAGCTGTAGGGACGTGCACCAGCGTTCCTGCACTAGTCCTGCACAGACTCAGCCTCTGTATGTAAATCACCCCATTTGCAGGTGAAATCCATGCAAATGCGGTGAATTTGTGATCCAGGAAACTGGAAGCCAGCCGTGCAGGACTAGTGTAATCTGCAGAAATGTACTCCACCAGTAACCGAGTACATTTCTGCAAACGATGAAATGGAGCCATTTCAGTTCCAAATAAAGGGTGGATATTATGTAGAAAGCATGCCAATGGCCAAATATAAGGCCAATGGCATGGAAAACAGTTGCAAAAATAATAAAATCAACTTTAATTTTTTTTTTAGCCGATCTCGGCTGTGTAAGCATAGGGCAGCGGCGCGCAAACGGGATCGGGCGAAAAATAAGGAAAAAAAAAATAAGCATTCTAACCAAAATCACTATTTTGTCATTATACTCAATGGCAGGCAGAAGACAACATGGCCAGTGAATGGTGGTTGCTAAGCGGGGAGGCTCAGTGTGGGACCTGTAACTATGCATCGGCAGGCAATCCTATGCAAATGAGGGGAATAATACTGAATCCCATATATCCCCTGCATGCTAGTCAGCACCCAACAGTGTAAGAGCAGGAATAGCTTGGTGCAAGCCTAGAAGTTAGCTGACATCACGGGGGATGTGTCAGGCATACTGTAAGCTGATTGGGGCCCTGTGGCTCAGGTTTGCCCTTAGCTTAGCAGAGCTAAGCAAGGGGGTGTGTCTTAGGCTGCCTAGAACTCTTTACATTGCCTAAGCAAGTGTGCACGCCATGCACCGGGTTTAAAGGGAAAAAAAAAAGTAAACCAGGAAATAGCAGCTCTGTGCACATGTGAGCACTGTTTTTGCATGGCGCGCCCCCAGGCTTAAAAAGGAAGGCAATGGGAAGGGAAAACAGCAGTAGGAAGGTAATCAGTGAGAACTAGCATAGCTGGCAGGTGAAATGTATCATAATCAGCCAGTTACACAGGCAGCAGCCCAGCCAAGCACAGAACACTACTATAAACTATGCAAACATCTTTCCCTCTGCTTTTTCCCACATACTCTACACCACTGGTGTATACAAGAGGGGGAATTTTAGCAAACAAAAACAATAAAATGATGAGGGTGCAATAGCTACCATACAACAACATGTGAAAGAGGCTAAGGGTGGTGAGGATGAGAATGCTGTCGACCAACCCACAGTGAGGAGATGGAGAAGAGTGTACAGACCAAGGGTAACCTACCAGGGGCTACATGAGCTGGAGATAGTGGAGCGCTATTGGTTGGACAGGGACCTCCTACAGCAAATTGTTGAGCTGTGCCGGCCATGCCTCACACACAGAACTAATAGAGGGGAAAGGTATGTGTAGGCCTAAGAATACTAGCTACAGGTACCTTCCAAAGGCTAACTGGGGATATCATGGGGATCTCACATGCGTCAGCATCCAGGGTACTCTACTAGTTCCTGGATGCAATGTCAGCACATGCCGGTGAGCACATATATTTCCCCAACACCTGTGAGGCGTTGACCAGCAATATGCATATCTTCCACCAAATAGCAGAATACCCTGAGGTAGTGGGTGCTATAGACTGCACCCACATATGCATCAAAGCACCACCCGGCGAGCTGGGTAGGGTCTACATCAACTGCAAGGGCTTCCCCTCCATCAACTGCCAGGTTGTGAGAAATGCCCAAGGCATAATAATGAATGTGTGTGCTGGCTGCCCTTGAAGCTATCATGATTCCCACATCTGCATCTGATGCAGCTGTACCAGAGATTTGCCAATGGAGACATCTCTTATGGTCACCTAGAGGGGGATGCTAGTTACGCACTGGAGCTGTGGCTGATGACACCCATCAGAAATGCACACACACCCGAACAAGAACTCCATAATGAGGCACATGCACACGCCTCAAAAAACTCCTGAAAACCCACTATTTAAGTGAAGCTATGTTCATGCCACTCACCAGGTTAACCCAAACTAAGAGAATGTCTCTGTGTATAGATAAGTATAAACAGTTCCTCTGAAAGCTTGTGAACCTGTTGATATTTACTTGACAAAATTTATATCTATAAAAATAATACAAATGCTGTTTTAAGTTATTATGTACCACAATGATTGTCTACTATAAGAATTGTTAATCTCTAACATATTGTGTATGTTTGCTATAAGTATGCTCTATTTTTTTTTCTTCACTCATGGTACTGTATTGTATTGTGGAGCTTTTCTGCCCAGGCCTCCACTGAAAATGGACCTGTGCCCAGTTGGACTTTCCCAGTATACAAATGTAAAATAAATAAATAAAATAAATAAATAATAGAGCATGTGTTTGGGATGCTCAAGTCATGGTTCCAGTGCCTGGACACATCCGGTGGAGCCTTGCAGTACTCACCAGCTACATGTACTCAAATTGTCATCATATGTGCCATGCTACACAATATGATCCTGCAGAAACAGCTGCAGCAGGAACAGCACAAGGCAGGGCCACACAGCCCCCCACCATTGCCATAGCCTGCACAGGCACAGATGACTCAGAGGAGGAACAACCTGAACCTGCCCCAGTAGGCAGAAGGAGGCGTGCCCTGTATGCCCTGGCTTTGGCAAAGAGGCAATGCATAGCACATACACTGACACAGGAGGGGCACAGGGAATGACACCTCCCTCTGACTCACACATACAGTAAAAGGGATACCAAACATGACACCACCTGTGCTCAACCATGTGTAGGGAGTGTACTATGTGCATTCAACATAGGCAGCCCTCCAGCACCATCCTCAATACTTGCACACCCACAAGGTAAGTCACTCTCCTTACCAAACTCCAAATGGAGTAGTATGAGTTGTTACCTGTATCTATGGTATGGATGTGAACATATAAGGGAATCAGGTGGCTGAATAGGATGCCAGCAGATAGTAAACACCTATAGTGGCAGCAAGAGATCTGTAACAAACACTGGTATCACCATAGTAGCCAGTACTACACATGGTGACAAAACCCACTGCAGGAAATGTGTTGGGCCACATGTGTGTCCATATGACACACACATGTCAGTCACGGAGATTCACATACCCAACAACAGTCTCGGTCAGCAGGACAGGTATAGATAAACACAAACAAAGGCTGTGCTAGGGCCTCTGAATGATGCCTATGGGTACCCCCCAGGCCTATTCAGACTGTCTACATCAGGTCAGGCAGTGGGATATTATTTCTGAAGGGTAGGAAGTCAGAAACTAATATGTAGGTCAACCAAAACTAAGACCTGTAGTACACTGATATGCCTCTAGTCAGCATGATAGGTTAGAAAACAGAATGAAATGGAGAGTACTTGACATACCAGTACAGTCATAGCAAATGTGTACAAGGTCGGGTGTGCTCCCCCAGTCCTATGTAGACATGTAGTAACAGTCAGGTGTGCCCCCCCATCCTATGTAGACATGTAGTAACAGTCAGGTGTGCCCCCCCAAATTCCTATGTAGAAATGTAGAAACAGTCAGGTGTGCCCCCCCTCCAAATCCTGTGTAGCAATGTAGAAACAGTTAGGTGTGCCCCCCCCAAAAAATGTATGTAGACATGTAGTAACAGTCAGGTGTGCCCCCCAATCCTATGTAGGAAAGTAGAAATGGTCTGGTGTACCCCCCCAATCCGATGTACACATGTAGTAGTAACAGGCAGGTGTGCCCCTCCAATCCTGTGTAGACATGTAGTAACAGGCAGGTGTGCTCCCCCAATCCTATGTAGACATGTAGTAACAGTCAGGTGTGCCCCCCCAATCCTATGTAGAAATGTAGTAACATGTATGTGTAGGTATAATACCAGTAGAGCACAGATTCCCAGAGGTGGCCAAGGTAGCAGGATAGATTGTAGTATTTGTACAATATGCAGGTATGTGTGTGTTAGGTTGGTGTGTGTTTCATTTTGTGTGAGAGTGGTCATTATGTATGCATGTTGAGGTTTGACCTCATGGCCATTGCCCACTACTGCTGATGACCGGGCCAAGTCCCCACAACTGCAGTGCCAAAGACAATTCCCACTAGTATAACACATGCTAGCAGTAAGCCATTGTAACTGTATGGTGGTAATATGTCTCACCATTTGAAAGATGGACATGGCATGGCTGTTGGCCTAGATATACAAGCAGTACACAGGGAAAAGACCCCAGATATACAGTATATAATGTGTAAATGTGAAATGGAATGACCCTTGGAAATGTACATACAGGTATGCATCACATTATCTGGGCCTGTAGTAGGGAATACTGGCCGAACACTTACAGATCACAAAGGTGATAGGACTGAAGTATTGGGAAACAGCTGATGTACCTGCACATGCCAGCATAACTGGAATGCCCCATGCATAACTGTGAGTCAGATGCAAGTAGTGTCCATAGCAGACATACACCCAGCTCACCCAAACACTACCCACAGGTACCTCTCTGGTTGTATCCCTGCTGTTGGGAATGGGTACAATATGACCCCCACCTGTGTATGGCAATAGCAAAAGAATGCAGCATGCAGTGCAAGTGTCCCATGCAGGTGTGTCCCTAGCTGTAGGTAGCACCCTTCCAGCATCCACACCACCTGATCAATACTGATAGAAAGTATTGGCATGAACACCTAGCACACCTACCCTGTCACCCCAGGGGAATATACTGTATGGCGGTCTGGGACCGTAGGACTGACAGAATGCAATGGCCTGCCACAGCTGGTCTGCATCACCACCAAATGGCCTACAGACCTCTGCCAAAGACCTGTGTCTCACACGTGCTGTCAATGCATGTTATGTCATGGACACCCAAATAAAAACATAACACACTCCACATAAGCCATATGCAAGGCCATGTAGACAAACCACAGTAACATGTCCACTATGTCCCACTGCATGAACTGTGGACCAACACCAAAACACAGCTGTGATGAGGTGATAACCTTAGGGAAAGTGTCAGACAATGTATGCATAATGTATTGAAGAGGCTAAAATAAAAGATGGGGGGTGGAAGCATGGGCAGCATGGAATGTGCAAGGTCAGACACACAGCTGTGTGCACATACTACCCCTGGCTGCAAACACATAAATGGATGGATACAAACCTGCCTGTATACCATAATAGGGCTACTGTTCTGATTTATGGCCCCTGCCTCTGGGTAACCTGTGTGAATCTGTACAATTGTGAGGTATTACCACAGCAAGATAAGGCCATACCGTCATGTCGATGGATGTACAAGTATGGGATCCTCTGCCAGCACTGTACCAAGGTGCTGAACTGGATACACAGACCCTGCAGCAAGTGTCTGCAGCTCCCCCTCCAGAATGGCATGACTTTCATGAATGGCATAACTTTCCATGAATATGTAGGCATTTGCCCACAATACCTGACACAGCTGCATTCACCCTTGTTCCCCCGGACATCACTGTGAGCAAGAATGTCCACCTGACAGTACTTGAAGACATAAAGCATCACAGTGTATAACAGTACACATGTCTGAATATCTCTGCTAACATCAGTACCATGTAGCAGAAGTAGCACAGACACAATCACCTACAGTACACACTAGCCCTTGCACAGTTTGACCCCATATTGCCAAATGATCTACAGATACCCTGCAGAAACAGTTTGCTACCTGTACAACACAAAGGTCTGCACTGGAGTACAAACTACCTGGAATGGATCCACACATTCAATACAGAAGGGCATACTAGGCATGCTCACACACTTAGAGAAATGAAGGCAATGTCAAACAACATACTGAAAGGTCATACTGGGCATGCTCACACATTTAAACAAATGAAGCCCATGTCCACAAACAACAGCGGACCATACATATCTGACAGTTGCAGATGTTAGTGTATACACTTTCAGTATGCACTAGTCATGCTTTGCACACACATTGGATAGGAATACAGGCATATATCCAAGGAAAACACACTATAATATGGCAAACGTAGACATACATAGATGTGTGGAAGAGAGTGACTGTGACAAAGAGCCATCCATCATGAGGCCTGTCCCACTCAGCACACAGCCAAATGTCTACAACCACATGATATGTAAATGTCACTCACTGTAGAAAGTAGCCACTGGTATCTGTCAGCATTACAGACTATGTGGTGCAAGTGCTAGCTGTGCAACAAGACTGTACAAGGTAGTAGTCATCTAGCAGCTGTATACATATACCTGTGGAATATAACCCTGTGTGTGCCTGCATGTGGTGTGTCAACCTCTAGAAGATGAATGGGTTATGGCCCAGGCACAGACACTGTCCTCCCCATAGCCCTGCTATGACAAGCCTGCTGATGTCATCCACTTTGAAATACACCTTTGGGAATAGAGTAGCCCAGTGAACTCTCTGGCATGTCCTAAAAAAGCGTAATGCTGTAGTATGATAAACTACTTAGGTAGGTGTTCTAATCTCAGACATGGCAACTGTGTGTGTGTCTCTGTCTGTATAGGGGGCAATGCTTTTTAGGCTAGTCACACTCACTACAATTCAAATGACCTACTTTGGCAAGGCTGCTGATGTCATTCACTGTGAAATACACCTTTGGGAAAGGTATAGCTCAGTAATCTCCATGGTGCATCCTATAACTGCGTAATGCTGTAGTGTAATAAACTAGTTAGGTAGGAGTTTTAATCTCAGACATGGCAGGTGTGTGTGTGTGTGTGTGTGTGTGTGTGTGTGTGTGTGTGTGTGTGTGTGTGTGTGTGTGTGTGTGTGTGTGTGCGTGTCTGTGTGTGTGTGTGTATGTGTGTGTGCATGTGTGTGTGTGTGTGTGTGTGTGTGTGTGTGTGTGTGTGTGTGTGTGTGTGTGTGTTTGTTTGTCATTTGTATTCTGTGTGGAGGTGGCTGTGAGTGTGTAACAACTGGACTCATTGTGGACCGGATTTTGTAAATTTCTTATGTGGTGGCCCAATTATATGTCACAATGTCCACCTTACAAGGATAACAGATGTGAAATAGCCGAGAGGCTGGGGTGGCAATCCATACCCCTACATGTAACTTCAAGGCCTGGTGAACAAAGTTAGCAACCTTGTATTACACAGAGAACACTCTCAACCCATGTCTCATACACAAACATACTTACCTAGGCAACAACTGCTATGTTGATAGTACCCTCCATATTGCCCACAGATAGTAACCATGGTGTGATTCCAGTGGACTACAGAGGGCATGGCACCCTGTCTATCAGTACAGTATGCACGTACATGCAGAGAGTGTGCCTTCACTATGCTCCCAACTGGATGCCTGCAACACCTGTGCTGTCATCAAATGTGACCCACAAAGGACATACCATGCCTTATACACATGCCCTGTATGGACAGATGCCACTGACACCAAGGAATATATTTTTCATGCTATCCATGTAGGTGCAGGGTCAACCTGCTGTCCATTACCTGTTCCCAACACATGAGGCCAGGACAGGCACATCTGATTATAACAATCTGTGTACACAACATGGCCCAGACACCCCAGGTATAGTTCCACATGTCACTATACGTGCATGTGGGACGTGTGCACATCCCAGACAGTGCCCATGTCATGAACTAAAAAACACATACATGGCAAACATTGAACAGCAATGGCCACACACAATAGTTACCCAGGTGACTGGATGGTGAATACAATACTCACCTGTGTGGGCCAATCCAGACACTACATCCCTGAGCCACACTGCATACCATTGTTATGTGGCCTGATGCCAAGGTATACCCTTAACCTAGCCTTGTATAGCCTTCTGGCACAGTAAACCACTACACACCTGTGAAGCAATGCAAGCATGCATGTCAGTACTGGCACCCTGTGTCTGTGTGTGTGTGGTGTATGATGCTTTTGACTACATTCACACTCACTACAACCCCCATTGGCATACTGAAGCATGTTGTCTGATGTCAGACACCTCCACATACCCTTTGCCCATATAACCTTTGGATAACCCCTGTGGTGCATGTGATACCTGCACAGTACTGTTTTATGACAAAAAAAACTAATAAGGAAGTGTATTCCTGACCCTGCTAAGTGTGTAAATGTGTGTGGGTCCCTGAGAGAGTGTGGCTTTGTTGACACTGGAACCTCTTCATGTGGACAGACACGTGTACTACACCTACCGTATCACTACCATATCACTGTTGCAGATGTCACTCATCATCACTTATATGTTTGGAGAGCTCCGCATCATGTAAGCTATGTGGTGCATCCAATAACTGCATAGACATGTGATAGAAATACATAGTCAGTAAGGGGTTTGATACCCTGTATTGGTAGGTGCATGACACAAACATGCTTAGGTTTTACTCTTCCACCCCCTCCCTGACTTAATTTGTCTTTGTCTGCCTCTCTCACTCCCACTCTGGTGGATGTGGACAACTACACCTGCTTTGCTTAGGCAGCAGCATGTGTTTTGTAAGTGATGCTCATGATCAGCTGATGGCCTCTGCCCAAATTGCAGCCCTCCTTTAGCTGATTGCATGTGGAACAGCTGTGGTAACATTCCCATAGCTAATTGCATAGAAACACACTCCAATATCTCAGAACATCATGTTGGTGTTGGGCCTTTTCATTCACTGTGAGCAGGACCAAGTTCTGATGTTTGGCAGAAAGCATAACAGATAGATTGGGGATTTACCTCTAACAATATACACTGTGGAAACAGGCCAGCACACAGGAGGGGGATGACCCTGACATGACTACAGAATGTAATTGTTGCTATTCTGCATGTGGAGTAATGTTGGTCCAACAGGGTGTGTGTGGCTATGGCTGGTCTACATATTTTAATACCTGTCATGACAGTGCTATGATTCTGATGAAACTCCTGCCTGTAGGGTCATCTGCAGACTGGGCAGCTTGTGGTGCCTTTTGTTTCTTGTGTTACTCACAGAGCATCTATCTGTGAACTAGATGAGGGTAAAGTGGTTCACACAGCCTATCTTGACCTCGCTAAGGCTTTCAACACCATCTCCTATTCTGGAATTATAGTTAAACTCAACAAACTAGGCATAAGTCCCTACGTCACAAGATGGGTTGCCAACTGGCTCACTGACAGAACCCACACTGTAAAAGTTGCAGACTCCAAATCTGACCTCAAACCAGTGACAAGTGGAGTACCACAGGGTTCCGTCCTGGGATAGCTCCTGTTTGGTATCTACTTCTCTGAAGTACAGGCTAACACAGAAGGCCTCTGGCTAACGAAGTTCACAGATGACTGAAAACTAGGAGTCATAGTCAAGTCCCCAAATGATGTGAACATCCTACAGAAGGGCCTCTCTGAGACAGATGCCTGGTGTCATAGCCATGGCCTCAAGCTCAATACCAAAAAGTGCAGTGTCATCCCCTTTGGTAAAAACTCTGTACCCATGAACTACCACATAGGCAGCAATCTACTTAACACCGAATGCGTGATAAGAGACCTTGGGACCCAGGTGGACAGTAGTATCTCCTTTGATAGTCACATCGCCACAGTAGTCAGGAAGTCCTTCTACGTGGCACACCTCATCATAAAAGGGTTCTCATCCAGGACAAAAGAGGTCATTGTTACCCTCTACTCATCATATATATATATATATATATATATATATATATATATATATATATATATATATATATATATACGAAGAGATGTACACATGGCCATATATATATGTTGCACTGTACAAATGTGTATACAAACATATGTATGAATATACATGTGCATGTACATGTAGACATATATCAAACTATTATATGTATATATCCATATTCCTGTCATGTGTAAACCTCACGGTTGTGTATACCCTCCCAGATGTATCTTACCGTATGTATCTGCTATGTGTATATTATGATAAAACAACATATGTGATGCAACAGTCATATTAATAACAAGTACTACACAATTTGTGGAAGTAAAGGCAATTATTCAATACTAATCAATATGTGTATTGACAGATATATTGGAAAAACAGCTGTTTTCATAGTGGTCATGGTATAGTGGTTAAGTGTTGTGACTATAGTATACATGGTCCTGGGTTCAACATCCGCAAGGGCTGTTCATTTTGTTGTTGGGTAGAACAAGGGCTTTTGGATAGAGAGTTGTTAAGGCAGTTTTGAGCAGCTTTAAGCGTTTGTAAGGGTTTGCATGAAGCTAAGTGGTGCTACGCTACGGGTAAACGTACGGACGCTTACACAGTGTAGGCTTCGCTTACCAGTGCGCAAATCAGCTTAGCTGCTATATTGCAGCAATGCAATGCTGACACCTGCTAAGCATGGCTTAGCCCTGGTAACCAGTTCACATCACCCAGTCTGATAACATAGCAGGGTAATGGCATCTGTAATAAGTGTATGAAATGCCATGTACAATACATGCACCTATGTGCTGTCATTACAGTAGCAAGGGGTATGAGTGTCATGCCTGGGACACAGACGTATGTGAGGCCTGTACAGCACTATTATCCATGTAAATGTGTTACATGCAGGGGTAGTAGCCCAGGGTAAATGCTGTCACACTGGCATGTAGTGTATCATGGCGGTACTACTGTTTACCTAGACAAGATTAGAGTGCTAAATGTAGTACTGACAACAGGCACACCTGCAGTCATAGCTGCACTCTGAGGCCTCCCTGTTGTATCCCTGGTGTGTGAGCTGTATCACACTATATAACCCCTACTGGATAATGATCCGACATGTGGAATGTAACTGTAGACTACCGTCTTTACAGCACATGTTAGCGAGGGCTTCTGACATGTAGTTATGGCATACATATTGTTGTCAAACGTCTATCTGTCAACACATTCATCCTACTGCATAGCTACTTGCCAAGCTGATTACTGTCAGTCCCTGTACAGATGTGCAGATGGCAGGTATCCAGCTGGGATATATACAGCCAACCTAAGCTTGATTGACACTGACATGTGTGCCCACCATGTAAGAACTAGCACATATAGGAGATAACACCCTGTATGCAACACATGCCATGGGTACCTTTACTACACTACCACAGTCAACAGTACATGCTTGGGTACAGGTTTCCATCACAGACACTAACCATATGTTGTAATGCATGTTACATACAGGTCAACTTGATCACCTTAGTGGCCATGTGCAGGAGGCACCTGGAGAATTGGCTGATGCATGTCACTCTCACCCTGAGGGTCACCACAGTAGTGTCTGTCGATAGATTAACTGTTGCCACATGGCAGGTGGCAGGATGCCACTGTACACACATCCCCTACACAACTCTTCTCTACTTGGACAATAGCTAGGTACACAGCTATGACCACCTACAACGATGCACCCCAGTACTGACACATGTGTACGTATGCATTACTGAGTATAGCAGTGTCTGTGTGTTAGCACACCTGTACTTGGGAATTCCATGAGGGCCTTCACAACCACTGCAACACCCATTGCCATGGTCAGTTGTGGCTGCTGGTGTATGGGACATTACGTGTACCCTGTTAAGCTCCTCTCCATACCGGCTACATGAGCCTTGCAGTACTAGCACAACAATATTGTACTAATGGGTTGATAGGCATGGGATACCCATTGAGTTCTGGCAAGTGTGTGTATGTTTACATGTCTGTATATCTGTAGGGTACAGCGTTCCAAAGCCACATACTCCTATTGCAATACCCATTGCCACACAGTTGTACAGATAGTGTTGTTACTGTCCATAGTTGAGGCATGACAATGCAACACCTTACTATGCCTGTGGCATGTGCATTAGATGCATATCCCTGTACTACCACTGTTGGGATATACAATGTGTTGTATCACAGTCATGGCCATTGTGTGATGGTGGGTATTTCAGAATGTCATCATGGGTTTGAGGGTGTACAATATCCACTGGGGGATGTGGGTGCTGTGTACGCTGTCATTACACCAAGGTACACCCGGTATATGTCCCATGTACCAAGTTATGGTTACCACTGTCACCATCAGCCATACAGGTAACTGATACCACAATCCAGCCGAGTTTTGCATGTGCTGTGTGGAGCCTACCCGTAACACATTGGATGCATGGTCAAGTTAGTTAGCATTGACAGGCCTAGGTCTCTCAGACATGTGTCTGCCTGTTATGTGTCTGTTAATGTGTATATGAAGGTATGCCACACTATGTATTGTCCATATACACCCATTACATCCCCCATTAGCATATTGTACATGTCTGGGGATGTTCTGCATGTAACATGTAACCTGGAACACACCTCACCCAAAATGCTGTGTGGTGTGTGCAATGAAACCCACATACTTCAGTATCACTACATACCTAGATAAGGGTCTAGTCCCAATGTTGCCAAGTAAGAGTGTGCATGCATATGGATGGGTCTACATCAGGTTGCAGATTATACATGTCCCAGTGGGTCACCTGTCCATGTGGCACAGGCAATAACTGTTATACAAATCTGTGACATCTGTTCAACTGTACCCCAGATATGTCACAGCCATGGTGTCACCAGAGTGCCATACCCCATTGTGGAATATGACTGCAGACCATCCTTGTGCTGGCACATGTACACCTACAACACAAATGGATAACATTATGGAGACCACAATCAACCAGTGTTACTAACAGCTATAATGCATCATTGCTGGATGGCTACACTACCTGACATATATGCATTACACTTTACTCCTGCCAACATGTTACACTGCAGTACTTTGGTACACTGTAGTACAGTCACCGTGTGCATCAGAACCATATTAGCCTGTCCCTGCATTGATGGTTTGGATGACAGGGATGTGGCACAGGTATCATCATATGCACAGGGTGTGTTGTTGGTTTGCCAGAGGCTGTGGGTGGGCCATACATTTGACACCATGTGTATGGGTGGGCATGGTGATGTGGTGTGTGTTTAGACATGGGGTTGCCCTAGGTGTGTTTGTATAGTGCATGGGTATGCATGCACACAGTTCTGCCAAGTAGCTGCCCTACACAGGTGTTTATGGACAGCTGCAAACCATACATGGCAGGGTATGCAGTTCACTGTATCAGGCCACGGACACATGGACTGTGCCTGCCAGGGGTTCCATGTGCACATCCAGGTGCAGGCCTTGATGTGCTGCTCTCATCTGATGATGACAAATGTCTGATGGAACAAGGTCCCTCCTGGGACTGGCCAGGACCATGTGCTCATGGCTTGCTGTGGTGTGGTGTGGACAGCACTCCCCCACAATTCTGGGGCTGGTACTGCCATTACGGGAGCCCCTTGGTGTCCTAGCATATCCACGTTGACTGCCAGCTGTTGATGTTGCTGGCCTACATCCACGCGAATGTCGCTGCACTCCCACCTGTATGTTCAAGCACGGACAAACCACGGTCGATAAGGACCATCATCTCACCAGACCGTCTATCCATGAGCTCAGTACACGTACGGATGGCACCAGATAGTTCACAGAAGTTGTCACTTGCAGATGTGAGAGCAGCCCTCTGCAGCCTCAGGCCCTGTCTTGTGTAATGTTCCATATGTGCCTGCACTGCCATGACAGCCTGAAACATGCACCTGCTGGTACTAGCTGTGTCGCATCTGCCAGGGGCATGATGACCAGCGACCCTACCACGAGCACCCTGGGACATCTGCCTATGTGGTGCCCTGTCGGAAATCTGGCTATGCCTGCTGTGACCAGACACAGTAGGCATAGTTACCACACTTTCCTGTGCACTGCCACCAAATGTCAGCTGTCCCGCTGCTATGGCCACTGGTGATGGGGTATGTATAGGCACTGAAACTGTGTGCGGGGTTGGGGTCGCTAAAAGGGGGATGTCAAATTGTGGCACTGTTTCGGCCCCTGACAACCCCACCTGTGCCTCAACAGTACTATCATCATCTTCGGTGTCTTTATTGACACCAACATCAGATTGCATGCAGGAGGGACTCTGACCCACCTCGCCACCTGTCGGGGAAAACAATAAACGCACTTTAAGACCTGTACAGCATTGCATAACAGTACACACATACAAACACACACACACACCACCTTAATACCTACCTGTCCATGACTTTACAGACAGTCCCACATATATTTACAACTAAAAACCAGCAGAAGATAAGATGAAACAACAGGAAAATCCACAACTTCCAAAACAAATTTATTCTCTCACTCTGACGTCTCGGCCGTAGCCTTCAAGGAGTATCCTTGAAGGCTACGGCCGAGACGTCAGAGTGAGAGAATAAATTTGTTTTGGAAGTTGTGGATTTTCCTGTTGTTTCATCTAGTCCCACATATATTCCCATGTGATTCCCATCCTGCATCACACTTGGTAACATACACTCATTGATACCCCTCATTAACATATCAGTCCTCTAAATGCCTAGACAATTGATCACAACACAAGACCTGTTACTCCATTACTTGCCTGACCTGAGTAGAGTGGTTTTACATGACCTCACTGCTGTCATTCAGTGTTCACCCTGTGTATGTCTGGACAGCATGAGCATGGTTCCTATATGTGAGGGCTACTATGTTCACTCCATAATATCACACACTGGAATGTCATGTGTATGTATTGCTCAGTACATGCTAGATATGCTGCTCAATCAGCCTATCATGTGACAACTGTAATATATGGATACACTCCCTGGTGTTGACTAGAAATTCCCCAATGCATCTGTAGTGAGGCATATGTGAGCTGACAGTGACCTTTCTGCTGAATGTGATATTAAGGGTATACTTAGTGTCTACTTTCCCTCTCAATGCCTGTTCCATGCTACAGACCTTATTATACTATCAGCTGTCCTGTGATTACATACATGACAAGTATTCCTGGTGTGTCATGTGGCAGTCCATGTCCATGTACTGCACAATCCCAAAGGGAGGTACTGCTATATAAACAACCCCGCAATCACACATGTGCATACATGGACACCCACACAAACACACACACATGCACTCACGCATCCTACATGCATCAACCTCCCTCCACTTCACCAGAGTGACCATACAGACAAACCACCCACCAGGATGCACACACACGGATACAGGTAAGGTTGCACAATGACAGTACACACAGTCCTCCTATTACCCATCTGTCATCATGCATAACATATGGTACACAACAGCATGCAGTGCAGCTATAGTCAAGCCATGCTAGCAACAGTATACATGTGTGTGATGCTTGTGTTGTATTACTAAGTGATGCCCCTTCCCCTGGATACCACTGCACCCATGTACACAGAATTGCTGTGCACCTGTTCTGCACCCTGCCATGTACTCACAGGTGTACAACCCATTGCTGAATGTGTAGTACTGTGTTAGTTATGTCAGCTTTAATGTTCACAGCCCTATGTTTTTCAACAACACATAGCTGGGATGATATGTGGACAGATGCCATTTGTGAATGGCAGATGTCTGATTTACAGTTCTCAACATCAGCAGACCATGTATGACCAATTCAATACTATTACACTGACAACTGTCAGAGCATACCATGGCTATGGGGAGTGTACACACCCTTATTGATATGATACACCCTTCCTTGTTCTGACATGGGACCACATCACTGCATATATTAACAGTACGAGTCCGATATGTGACATATGTCCTGTATTTTCACATGGAGTGTCAACGGAATGTGTTAGGAGTGCGGATGCTGACCACGATGCATACACTCCATGTGAGCATATGTGTGCACACCCTTATCATGATGGTTTGTTGCACCTATTGTTATATGTACTACAGCAGACACTACTCCTGGCAGGGGTATACTAGCATGGGCTATCTGCATTTGCCAGTGTATGTTCAGTCTGCCCTACACATGTCCCCCTAATCTGCACGATTGCAAGTTCTACTCATGTGCACATCCTTTGGTGTTCACACTGCGTCACTATTGCTGTGGGGGTAGGGTTATGTCTGCCACAGTTCCTGTATCTGACTATGTGCAGATACAGCCATTCTTGGCATCTTTAGGAACCCTGCTGCAGTGCAATGGTGTGTCATGATGACACCCCCCCCCACATTCAGCCTTTTTGCAGATGCTTGGCAAGTAAGGCCTAAACATGTGTGTCAGTTTGCAGTGTCCCATACACTGAACACCACATGTTACAGCCTAGTCTCAGCTGATAATGTGGACCACAGTAATACATTATGCCATAGTGTAACTCTGCAACAGTTGCCATTGTCCTACAGATATATACACTGGTGTTGCACTGTATATGGGTGATGTTTCAAACATGTCCCTACTCTAGGCCATGTATTCCACCATTATGTTACTCCCTGTGGACACATTCCACAATGACGGGATGTTAGCCATCTTGCAGGTGTCTAACATACCCTTCCAATACCCCATCATGGTCACCACTGTGATGGCATGCATTTAACAGCAACAATATGTGCACATGTACAGCATGAATTCTGGGTAGGTGTGTTAGGTGTGTGCATGGAATATACCATAGCCATTACATGCCCGGTGCATTGGCAAGCATCAACATAAACCATACTCACCAGCTACAGGCTGCTTCCTTGGTGGTATACCGCAGGGACCTACATAAGAGAGTGAGAGATGCAAAGTCAGTGGCCACACCCATGGCATTGCTACAGGGTGGGTGCAGCATTACAATACATCAACAGTACATGTCCACAGTACTACCAGATATGCACATCTGTTTATCAATACTATGCAGCAACAAACTATATCTATGACGTCAGATATGCCTGATCTACCTGTACAGATGTGGATGTATATGCAACAGTGGTCTATTGATGTGCCCTGTGGCCTTACCTGCACACTCCTCAGCCAGTGTGTGGGTAGCACCCACCTCCACAATGGTGTCCAGCAGTTGTTGGCTATGCAGATGGGTAGGTACCATGAGGCTGGCTAGGAGCTCCTCCACATGTGTCGGGGGGGATGAATGGCATGCCCCCCCATTGTGAGGTGATCCCGCCCAGACTGCAGCAGCGTGCTGATGGGCATTGAGAAGCAGGTCAGAACAATGATGCCGGACCTGCTCATAACTGTGGTTGTGCAGTCTGACATCATTGACCCAGTGGACTAGGTCGTCCCACAAGGCGGTCTGCTGCTTCTGATCATGGGCGGCCTGGACAAACAAGACAGGGTAGTGCTGGATTAGGTGGTTTACCACAATGTTGTTCTCAGCTGCTGAGTAAGCCAGAAGCCTTCCATGTGACAACTTGCCTGAAAGACATAAAGATGGACACAGGTGTGAGCAAGTCATTCAGTAAGGTTACCACAGTTCTTAATACACATCACTGTCACCCCCCACCAAATCAGTGACAACAAACTGTACACACAACTTAATAGGTATGGCTATAGCTTACCTACCAGTGGGGTAGATATTGTATTGTACCACACTTTGTGCAATGTGTTTGTAGCCATGTTCCCTGTGTGGACACTATCATTGCTGTCCTGTTACAGACTATTCACCTGCGTGCCATTGTCAGGGCCACTATGGTTCCATATATGCCTGTGGTATGCTTGCTATGTGTTTGCTGCACATCTGACATTCTGTGTTATTGGGGATATCTATGCATGCTGTTGGACATGTTCCAGGATTATGTAGACTATTACTACCCACATATGCTCTATAATAGTGACAAAATAGCATGTTTATGTACTATTGGCCAGCAGAACCACCTCTCCAAACTCATCTGCCATGTTAACAGGCCACATCACATGTGGGACCCACCCTGGGGCTTCCTCATGTACTGGTCCAGCAATACCTTCAGGTGGAACCAACTCAAGGGATGTTGTTCCCCCCAGGGGCACACACAGACATGATCTTGTCCCTCGAGGTCAGGTCCAGGGCCTGTTCCATAACAGGCTCCACAGACACATGTGGGATTTACTACATCACCTTGAGGCACCCAGTACACAATCACAGGGTCCACATGCTCCTCCTGTTCAGCCTTCAGGCCAGGCACCTTCGGGACGTGGACTGCTGTTGTGAGTAGCAGTGGGTGGGAGGCTTGTTCCTATTGTGTCCATATTGGGGCCCATGGGGCTTCCACATCACAGACCACACATGCCATCAGGGTGTTTACCCACCACATATGTCACATACCACCCCTGTAGGCTGTCGTCTATATCTACCAACCCTGACCACCTCCACAACTATACCTGCCATACTTCCCCATATTCCCATTCCATACTTCACAGACAAGGGCAATGTGGTCCCAACAAGGGGATTCACATGTGACATACCCATCCATGTTACACACACTGACAGCTGTAGATATCTGTGTGTATTGCTATGTGTGCTGTTCCCTCACATATAGCTTGCAGCACTGTGGTGTTAATATAGGGGGCATGTATTTACATACATATATATTTCTGTGTGTGTTTGTATATATGTAGACATGTGCATATAGGTATATATCTATATATGTGTAAATATATATGATGTCTATATGTGTTTATATATATGTCTACACATGGGTAGCTGTATATTTGTGGACATACATGTGTATCTCTCTCTCTCTCTCCCTCCCTCCCTCCAGTAAATGGATTGAGCTGCTTGGAAAATATTGTAGCATGACTTTTGCAGGTGGTGCACATCATCAGGTGATAGCCTCTGCACCAGTCAGTGTCCTCCACTTGATACCTGCATGCAGCATGCAGTTTAGTACTTCTAATTACCACTGTCATGTCAACCAACTACTATAAATCCCTACATCATGGGGGCATGATCCCTTTACCTTTCCTGTATGGTGGCCATCCTTCCTGTGTGTGGGCAGCTGTGTTACAGACAGTAGGTAGCAATACCTCTTGCAAGTGAACCTGCACACTCAGGCCAGCTACATATTTGTAGGAGGTTCCAGAACTACAGACAGAGTGTGAGCAGAGTTGTATGAATTGTATAGCACCAGTGTTACACGGTTTGTGTGTACATACTAGTTTAACTTGGAATGCAGTCTGTCTGCATAGCTCTCAACTGTGGGCCTATCCACTTGATGGCCAGAGGTGTGCCTATTATGTTTTGTCTATCCACCACACAGGTCTTGTGTCAGATATATCACTGGCAGTGTGTGTGTTGAGTGCTATCAGTACATGGCTACATCCATGTCTGTTTCTAACTTCATATTCCTGACTAAGGGTATGCTCCAGACTATCCTGTAACACCAGCAACCTGCTTAGTGTATGACAACAGTATTTCACATATGGGCCTGTGTTCCAGCCTCTGTCCTCCACCTACATACCAGGCTTTGTACATATGACATGCTGTCAGGGGTTGTTATGTAGTGGGTTGTGAGTATGTCATGCTGCCATTCCTGCCATCATTCCACTGCTGTTGTGGCCCCCACACATACTGTGGGGTTGGGTCCATATATATGTGGGCTTCAACAACACAATATATGTGTGCCCTTATGCACTCCAGAGGCCAGTGCATGTAACAGTGATATATGGCCCTGTATTATTCAGTCTATGGGGGGGGCACCATTACTAACCTAGGCTATTACAACATGTGGGGGTATCAGGGGTAAGCTGCCTTAAGGTATCTGAATGTACATTACCATACAATTCACCTTGGTTAAATGCAGGCCTGCTGCTTTCTGCCATACAGACTGTTCTGTTTGTC